>NC_136504.1:71354196-71637837 GCF_053919585.1 Euprymna scolopes
TGACAAACTTCTGGGTTTGACCTTTACTCCTGATCTGAAATGGAACACGTACATCAAGTCTGTTGCCAAGGTCGCTGGAAATATGGTGGGATCCTTCTACCGCTCCAGAAGATATCTCACTACTGATGCAATTCTCTATCTATATAAAAGCCAAGTACGTTCAAGGATGGAATACTGTTGCCATATCTGGGCAGGAGCTGCTAAAAACAGCCTATCCTGCCTTGACAGAGTACAAAATAGACTTCGTGGCTTAGTGGGAGATGCCCTTTTCTCTCCCCTGCAACCTCTCTCCCACAGAAGAGACATTGCGAGCCTTTCCTTGTTTTATCGTTATTTCCATGGCAAGTGCTCGTCTGAACTCCAATCTCTGGTCCCCCCCTCGCCAATCTTTCACGAAAACACCCGTCTAGCTGAATCCACTGTGAAAAATTTCCCCCACTCTATATCTGTGCCTAAATCAAAACGCGGATTCCATGAACAAAGCTCCTTTCTTAGAACTGCATGCCTGTGGAACTCTGTTCCGTCTGCCTGCTCCCCTCCGGACTACAACTTGGATGTCTTACAGTCCAATGTTAACAAATTCCTAATGAACCGCCCCCTTAATTAAACACTTCATCAAATCTCCACCAAAAACGTAATGTACTTGCAATAACCCTTATCCCTGAGTGGCTTCCGGGCCTTGATAAGTGGTGATCACTGTGTAAAAAAAAAATATATATATATGTATATGCATATATATACATATATATATGCATACACATATCTATACATATATATATATGCATATACATATCTATACATATATATATGCATATACATACCTATACATATATATATGCATATACATACCTATACATATATATATGCATATACATACCTATACATATATATATGCATATACATATCTATACATATATACATGCATATACATATCTATACATATATATATATGCATATACATATCTATACATATATATATGCATATACATATCTATACATATATATGCATATACATATCTATACATATATATATATGCATATACATATCTATACATATATATATATATGCATATACATATCTATACATATATATGCATATACATATCTATACATATATATATATGCATATACATATCTATACATATATATATATGCATATACATATCTATACATATATATATATGCATATACATATCTATATATATATATATATGCATATACATATCTATACATATATATATATGCATATACATATCTATACATATATATATATGCATATACATATCTATACATATATATATATGCATATACATATCTATACATATATATATATGCATATACATATCTATACATATATATATGCATATACATATCTATACATATATATATATGCATATACATATCTATACATATATATATATGCATATACATATCTATACATATATATATATGCATATACATATCTATACATATATATATGCATATACATACCTATACATATATATATATATGCATATACATATCTATACATATATATATGCATATACATATCTATACATATATATATGCATATACATATCTATACATATATATATTCATATATATATATATGCATATATATATGCATATACATATCTATACATATATATATGCATATACATATCTATACATATATATATGCTTATACATATCTATACATATATATATGCATATACATATCTATACATATATATATGCATATACATATCTATACATATATATATGCATATACATATCTATACATATATATTCATATATATATATGCATATGCATATCTATACATATATATATTCATATATATATATATATGCATATACATATCTATACATGTATATATTCATATATATATATGCATATACATATCTATACATATATACATATATATATGCATATACATATCTATACATATATATATATGCATATACATATCTATACATATATATATATGTATATACATATCTATACATATATATATATGCATATACATATCTATACATATATATATGCATATACATATCTATACATACATATATATGCATATACATACCTATACATATATATATGCATATACATATCTATACATATATATATATGCATATACATATCTATACATATATATATATGTATATACATATCTATACATATATATATATGCATATACAAATCTATACATATATATATATGCATATACATATCTATACATATATATATATGTATATACATATCTATACATATATATATGCATATACATATCTATACATATATATATATGTATATACATATCTATACATATATATATGCATATACATATCTATACATATATATATATGCATATACATATCTATACATATATATATGCATATACATATCTATACATATATATATGCATATACATATCTATACATATATATATGCATATACATACCTATACATATATATATATGCATATACATATCTATACATATATATATATGCATATACATATCTATACATATATATATATGCATATACATATCTATACATATATATATATATATGCATATACATATCTATACATATATATATATGTATATACATATCTATACATATATATATATGCATATACATATCTATACATATATATATATGCATATACATATCTATACATATATATATATATGCATATACATATCTATACATATATATATGCATATACATATCTATACATATATATATGCATATACATATCTATACATATATATATGCATATACATATCTATACATATATATATATATGCATATACATATCTATACATATATATATGCATATACATATCTATACATATATATATGCATATACATATCTATACATATATATATGCATATACATATCTATACATATATATATGCATATACATATCTATACATATATATATTCATATATATATATATGCATATATATATGCATATACATATCTATACATATATATATGCATATACATATCTATACATATATATATGCTTATACATATCTATACATATATATATGCATATACATATCTATACATATATATATGCATATACATATCTATACATATATATATGCATATACATATCTATACATATATATTCATATATATATATGCATATGCATATCTATACATATATATATTCATATATATATATATATGCATATACATATCTATACATGTATATATTCATATATATATATATGCATATACATATCTATACATATATACATATATATATGCATATACATATCTATACATATATATATGCATATACATATCTATACATATATATATATATGCATATACATATCTATACATATATATATATGTATATACATATCTATACATATATATATATGCATATACATATCTATACATATACACTTGTGCCCGATATTATTCATACCCCTCGGATCTTTGAGATTTCTATAAGAATATTGCTCAAACCAGAACGTAGACAATATTAAAGGGATTTCAAACAATAAATCAAGCATAAGCATTTAATTTAAACTCAACAAATAAATAAATTATGCAAGTTTGAAACATTATACAAAGAAAAACAATAATGGCACTAGTTCAAAATTATTCATACCTCTCTTACTAATAGTCAATAGCATGCCCTTTATTCTTAATAACTGCCTGTAACCGTTTGGGATATTTATCAACAAGGTTTTTACAAGCATCAACACTGATTTTTGACCATTCTTCAATGCAGTAGTACTCCAAATCCCTCAAATTTCTAGGTTTCCGCTTTTTAACCTCAGTTTTCAATATGTGCCAGAGGTTTTCGATAGGGTTCAGGTCGGGACTCTGGCTAGGCCATTCCAAAACATTAATTTGATTATCCTCAAACCATTTCTTGACTATTTTGGCAGTATGTTTTGGATCATTATCCTGTTGAAGGACCCAGTTTGGTCCTAAATGTAGCTTCTCCGCATCCTGTCTAATGTTTTTCTGGAGTATCTCAAAATATTGCTCCTTCTTCATGGTTCCATCTATCTTGACCAAACTACCTGGACAACTAGCCGAAAAGGAGCCCCAAAACATTAGGCTACCACCACCATGTTTCACCGTGGGTATGGTGTTCTTTGGGTTGTAAGCTTCTCCTTTCTTCCTTCAAACGTAAGAAGCATCCATATGGCCAAACAATTCAATTTTTGTTTCGTCAGTCCACAAAATACTTGAGAAAACGGACTCTGGAGAATTCACATGGGTCCTAGCAAACTTTAGACGTGCTGCAAGGTGTTTTCCGGTGTGCAATGGAGTCCTTCTTGGTCTTCTTCCTTTCAGACCATTTTCATGCAGAGTCCTTTGCAATGTTTGCCTTGATATTTTTATGCCAGAAGACTCCAGATTTTCTAAAATGTCCTTATTAGTGGTGGTTGGATTTGCATTAACACTTCTTACAATATTCCTGGTGGCTCTAGCAGACAGTTTCCTTTTCCTTCCTCTACCAATCAAGTTGTTTGTTGTGTGGTGGCTCTGGAATTTTTTGATGATGCTCTGTACTGTTGCTGTAGGGACCTCAAATTTCTTGGAAATTGACTTGTAACCTAAACCATCCTTATGTGAATTCACAATTTTAGTCCTAAGATCATTACTAAGCTCTTTTTTCTTCCCCATTCTAATAATTTTTATTCTTTTTATTGGTTTTCAGTTGATATTATTTTAATTTCTGAAAAATGCAAAAAACGAAATGAAATTAATCAAAGGTTGTATAAAAGCATTCAAAATAAGAATCAAACAGAAAACAAACAGTCAGAAACTCGAGTAATACTGAAAAAATAAGGGGGTATGATTATTTTTGAACATTGCAGATTTTATAAATAGCTGTATATTTCTTTTATTACAAGTATCCCGAGATTTTAAAATGACGAAAATGATCAGAAGAGGTTTATTAAGAATATGTATCAATATGGACGTAAACAATAAATTCTTACAAAAGTTACACCTAATAAACTCAATTTTCAAGGGGGGTATGAATAATATCGGGCACAAGTGTATATATATGCATATACATATCTATACATATATATATGCATATACATACCTATACATATATATATGCATATACATATCTATACATATATATATATATGCATATACATATCTATACATATATATATATATGCATATACATATCTATACATATATATATATGTATATACATATCTATACATATATATATATGCATATACAAATCTATACATATATATATATGCATATACATATCTATACATATATATATATGTATATACATATCTATACATATATATATGCATATACATATCTATACATATATATATATGTATATACATATCTATACATATATATATGCATATACATATCTATACATATATATATGCATATACATATCTATACATATATATATGCATATACATATCTATACATATATATATATGCATATACATATCTATACATATATATATGCATATACATATCTATACATATATATATATGCATATACATATCTATACATATATATATGCATATACATATCTATACATATATATATGCATATACATATCTATACATATATATATGCATATACATATCTATACATATATATATTCATATATATATATATGCATATATATATATGCATATGCATATCTATACATATATATATTCATATATATATATATATGCATATACATATCTATACATGTATATATTCATATATATATATATATATGCATATACATATCTATACATATATACATATATATATGCATATACATATCTATACATATATATATGCATATACATATCTATACATATATATATATATACATATCTATACATATATATATATATACATATACATACATTTATATGCATATACATATATATGCATATACATATACACATACATATATATACATATGTATACATATATATACACATACATATATAAGCATATACTTATATACACATATATATATACATATATATATATACATATATATACACATATATATACATACATATATATACATATATATACATAGATATATGTACTTATATACATACATATATATATATATATATGTACATATATATATATATGGTTATTGTCACTTCTTGACAGAAGAAGACCATCTTCCCCTTGCTTTATTGTTGATTGCTCAATTATTTTCATGTATTTTTGAAAATATATATATATTTTTTATACTATAATTATGTAAAAAATATTATTATTATAAAATATATATATATATATATATATATATATATATATATATATTTTAAATGTTAATAATATTATAATTATGTACACGTATATACACTTATACACACACATATATACATGTGGAGATGTGATCATACATGCATCAATTCCTATTTTCTGTGCGAACGAAGGTGGCTCTTCAGACCCGCCCTGCTTTTACAGTCTGTTGCAAAGGTCACACTTAAACTGAGATTGAGGGATGCCAACTGGTGCTGCTCGACTGTCGACGCTCATATGACGCTTCAGGCCTCCACTCGATTTACAGACCACAAAGCAAACAGAACATCTGTACCCTGCAAAGTTTACCCCATCAAAGAAATATTGATCTCCATGTGAACGCTTGTGGCTAGCCAGGCCATCTCCGGATAAAGTCATTTTACCACATAAATCACAGGTGTGGTTCTACATGAAATCCTCCGACAGACCTGATATATCTGACAGATTTTTATTCCGGATATCACGCTTCATTTTTGCATGCTCATATTTTTTCTCCTCAAAGCTATCACAGCCATGATAGACTAAGCAGCGCCACTTTTTACGATCATTGGAAGCACTTTCCCAACTGAACACGTCAATACCAAGAGCTTTAAGATTATCTTTAATGTTATTCTTAAAGCGTTTCCTCGGTTTATGTTGTGGACGCTTTCCTTGTGTAATTTCACCATAGAACAGGCACTTTGGCAATCTATCATCGTCCATCCTTGTCAGATGTCCAGCCCACCTCATCTGGTTGCGTATAATCAACTTCTCGATACAAGGTACATCAGCCCGCATGAGAACATCCACATCAGATATAAAAGTGCTCCACCTGATGCCCAGAATGTGTCTCAGGAATTTCTGGTGCACTCTCTCCATGACTCTTATGTGTCTACCATAAGTTGTCCAGACCTCAGAAGCGTAAAGCAGGGATGGTAAAATACAAGATTTATAGACACTGATCTTTGTATGAACAGTTATACCCCTGTCAGACCATACTCGCTTCTCTAAGCCACTAAAAGCCTTAGTGGCACGCTGTATCCTGTAGTTGACCTCAGCATCCAGGGTTCCATCTCTGGCGAGAGTACTACCCAAATACACAAATGTGTCAACCACGGCAAGTCTCTGGTTCTTGACAAAAATATTTGGTTCCACATACAAACTACCGGGTGGAGGTGTGAACATGACCTTAGTCTTCTTAAGACTAATAGTAAGCCCAAAAGACGCACAGGCACCCGAAAACAGATCCATGATACCCTGCATATCATTAGATCGGCGTCATCCGCATAAAGCAATTCATGAACCAGGTGCTGAAAGGTCCTTGTAGAAGCATGAAAACGACGAAGATCAAAGACCCTGTGGTTCTGAAATGCAAACAAACACTTTGAGAACATTCCCTAAAGGCATATGATAACATAGTTGCAAAATAATTTGAAAAAAGTGTAGGTGCTAGGATATCACTCTGCTTCACACCATTGTCAACCAATATGGGTTCCGACAGGCATCTGTTGAAGTTCAGGCGTGCCTTCATATTAGTGTGGAGCTCCCTGAGTAATCGTAGAAATTGAGGTAGGCATCCCAACTTCCCCAGAATTATCCATAGGGCACTTCTGTTCACCATATCAAAAGCCTTAGTCAAATCAACAAAAACCTGATAAAGCGGAACATGGTGTTCAGTACATTTCCTGTGACTGCCGAGCAGAGAAGATATCCGTGGTTCCTCTGCCCGGACGAAAGCCACTTTAACACTCTATTGAGTAGAAATCTGGAAAATACTTTGCCAACTGCTTCCAACAAACTTATCCCACAATAACTTCCACAGTCGGTCCTCGGCCCCTTTCCCTTGTACAGTGATATAAGAATTGCATCAACCCAATCCTGATGGACTGGAACACCCCTCCAGACATCAGTGATAAGATGAAGAATTTCATGAACAAGTTTATCACCCCCATGTAAGAGGACTTCCACAGCCCTGGAGCTCTCCCAACGTTCACTTCTTTGATTTTTTTTTTTTTTTTTTTTTTTTTTTTACATAGGCATCACCACTTATCAAAGCCAAGAGGCCACTCCAGAAGGGTTAAAGAGTGTACAGTAGACATTGGACAATATAGTAATCATTAGTAATGAAAATTTGGTAAATTTGATAACTTATATAGAACGGCTCATCAAGAACTTATTTACGTTAGACTTGAAGACAACCATATTGTAGTCAGCCGGAAAGCAGGAAAACGGAAGACAATTCCACAGGCGTGCAGTTCTAAGAAAGAAGCTTTGTTCATGGAATCTACGTTTAGGTTTAGGTACAGATAAAGAGTGGGGGGAATTATTGATAGTGTGTACAGCTAGACAAGTGTTTCTTGTGAAAGTTTGGCGAGGGGGGACTATAGATTGAAGCTCAGTTGAACACCTTCCATGAAAATAACGATACATCAGAGACAAACTCGCAACATCTCTTCTGTGAGATAGAGGTTGCAAGGAAGAGAAAAGGACATCTCCTACGAGGCTACGAAGTCTATTTTGAACTCTATCAAGGCAGGAGAAGTCCTTTCTAGCAGCTCCTGCCCAGATGTGGCAACAATACTCCATCCTTGGACGTACCTGGCTCCTATATAGATAGAGAATAGCATCAGCAGTGAGATATTTACCGGATCGATAGAAAGATCCTAACATCTTTCCAGCGGCCTTGGCAACAGACTTGATGTACGTGTTCCATTTAAGATCAGGAGAAAAGGTCAAGCCCAGAAGCTTGTCAAAACTTGAGGCCTCCTGAAGACGAGAGCCATTCATTTCAATTGATGCCAGATGTGGATCGGAATGTTGATGATGTAAAGAGAGAAGCTTGGTTTTAGATGCCTTAAAAGTAACCAGCCACTCCTTACCCCATTGTACTACGTGCTCAAGATCAGAGGAGAGAGAATTGGAGAGAACTTGATCGTTTACTGTCTTAGATGTGCTACCATAAATGGTAGTGTCGTCAGCATAAATGTCTACAAATGATGTAAGGATGTGATTTGGAAGATCATTAATGTAGATCAGGAAAAGAGTTGGGCCCAGGATGGACCCCTGAGGGACACTGGCATTAATACTGTGAGCTTCTGATTTTTGCCCCTCAACTACTACTCTTATGAACCTATCAGAAAGAAATGATTTAATAATTGAGAAGACATTTCCAGCTATACCATAGCTAGAGATCTTATGAAGTAAACCTTTATGCCATACCCTATCAAAGGCTTTAGATATGTCAAGAGCAATTGCCCTAGAAATTTGGCCTCTGTCGAGAGATTTGCTAATCCCATGAGATATAACTGTAAGCACATTTGCTGTAGATCTAGTAGAACCGAAACCATATTGAGTGTCACTAAGAAGGTTATTTTTGTTGAGATGGTTGATTACTTCTGTATTTAACACAGATTCCAACAACTTACTCATGACGCACAGGAGACTTATTGGCCTGTACTGAGAGGGGGATGAGCGATCACCTGAATTCTTAAATACAGGGCATACTGATGAAATTTTCCAGGGAGATGGGAAACTATTCTCCTTAAGACAATGTTTAAACAGTTTTGTAAGTATGGGCGCTAGTTCAGGTTGAAGTTTTTTGAGTACTATGTTGCATCTCTAATTTCATTCTCAGATGGGAACATGGACATTTCATGGATAAGCTTCTGTTGTGATAAAAATTCATTGATGACGTTCTCATCAACATTAGAGGGGTTGTCAAAGAGATCAGAATAATGCTCGGTCCAACGAAGGAGAATCTTGTTAGGATCCTTTATAAGGGCAATTCCATCACTTGAGAGTAGGGGAGATGTAGATAGTGTTTGAGGACCAAAAGCTTTTTTAAGCAAATGATACATGCGTTTGAGGTCTTTACAATCAAAAGCCATCTGGATTTGGTTGGCGAATTTAGCCCACCACTGATTCTCCATTTGGCGGAATCGCTTTTGGAGAATACCCTTGTTTGCTTAAAGTGACTGTCGGAGGGACTCTCGACCTTCATGAGAAGCAGACAACATCTTATGGTGCAACTCATTTTTAGCACTTAAGAGTTGAGTAATTTCAAAATCATTATCATCAAACCAATCCTGATGTTTAGATTTGCGGAAGCCAAGAACATCTACACTTGTTTCATGGACTGTATTTTTAATATGCGCCCATGACCCATCAAAATCAGCAGAATTAACTACGGATCGAAGCTTTTCACATACACTTGGATCAGCCAGCCTGGACACATCAACCCGCCTGGAAATCCCAACACCACCCAGCCTACACTTCCTCCTTATACAGACCTTCAACTTCCCGCGTACCAAAAAGTGATCTGTGCGACATTCAGCTCCGCGCATAACACACACACTACATACGTCCCGCAAATCTGCCTTCCTGGAAATAATGTAATCGATCAAGTGAACTTGTTTTGAACGAGGATGTGTCCAGGTAAACCTATGGACCTCTTTGTGGCTGAAGAAAGTGTTACAGATAGCAAGGTCAAACTGAGTGCATAGATGGAGAAGATGCAGAACATTACTGTTGATCCTACCTACACCAAAGCGGTCGAGTGAGTCCCAGGTGTGATGATCCTTACCAACCCTTGCATTTAGATCACCCATGAGTAAGATCTTCTCAGATAAAGGAATAGAGGAAATGGTACGACTGAGATCTCGGTAAAATGCCGTGATGGTGTCTTCATCATGACCCATGGTAGGGACATACACAGATAAAATCATCATATACCTACTGCGTGCAAGAAGGAAGCGCATCATCATAATTCTGTCACTTACACAGATTGGCTGTTCAATCCTCTTCACCAAATCAGAACGCACTGCAAAACCAATTCCACCCACTCGTCTCAGCCCCGATGGTTTTCCTTTCCAAAAAAAGGTGTATCCCGAGCCCACTTCCACCAATTGATCTTCAGCACTCAATCGTGTTTCAGACAATGCCGCAATGTCTATGCTGTACCTAGCGAGCTCTCTTGCAACAATAGCTGTCCTATGCTCAGGTCTTTCATTATCCAGGACATCTAGCAAAGTTCTCACATTCCACGTAGCAACAGTTAGGTTATTCCTCTCCTGATAAAATTTGGATTTTCCTTGTTTATTATTTTTCTTCAACTTTATCTGGTTTCTCCTGCAAATATAGAGCAGCTGCCGACTGCAGGAAGCCGACCAGCTAATAAAAAGGTAGACAATTTTTAGGTCACCTTTTCTAGACCCTTCCCAAATGCATGGGTGAGCAGTGTATCCCTAGAAAAGGCTGCTCAGCTGCCAGATCATCCACCGAAGTTGCTTCTACCCTGTAAGCGATTTAGTCGACGATGTTAGATAAATCACTGGCCGCCTATGTGCAGATTTGCAGCTATGCACTTCCAGCCCGCTAAGCCTGTGCACGTCGCAACTCACCTATCGCCATAGGACTTCTTTTTTTCTTCGAAAGATATCTGCACATAAAGATTGCGACACAACATGCTTGTGCTACACATATTGTACCCTCTCGCACCCTACCACTGGTTGCACAGTGACAAACTGATATAGTGAGATGACTGAGCAGTGGCATAGTGTGCATGTTTTATTATCACCGGAGTTTTACCTCTCTGGAAGATAGACATATACACACACATACACATGAGCAAGCAAACATGTATATGAATTTATATATCCCTAGTTCTCACAATATAGTAACCCTCCAGAACTTGAGAGGGAGGCTAACAGGTACTACACCTTGCCCAAGGGTGACCTGAAACTATACAAGGCGGAGGCGTTCATCTCCCTGAAGTAGTAGGTTACCCGCATACCCATATATATACATACATATACATACATACATATATATACATATATACTACATATATATATATATATAAATATATACATACATGTATATATACATATATACATACATGTATATATACATATATACATACATATATATATATATACATATATACATACATATATATATACATATATACATACATATATATATACATATATACATACATATATATATACATATATACATACATATGTATATATATATATACATATATATATACATATATACATACATATGTATATATATATATACATATATATATACATATATACATACATATGTATATATATATACATATATATATACATATATACATACATATGTATATATATATATACATATATATATACATATATACATACATATGTATATATATATATACATATATATATACATATATACATACATATGTATATATATATATACATATATATATATACATATATATATATATATATATATACATATATATAAATATATATATACATATATACATACATATGTATATATATATATACATATATATATATACATATATATATATATATATATATATACATATATATAAATATATATATATATATATATATATATATTTACTAGCATTTCAGCCCAGCGTTGCACGAGTGTTTGAAGGTGTATGTTGAGCAAAAAAAAGAAAACTGTAAATTTTTAAAACTTTTACCCCTATTATGGCCCCTTAACATTTATTGTTTTGGGCTCAAATCAAGTTATTAATTTAGATCCATGTCCGAGGAACCTATATCTAAAATTGCAATTGTTTATACCCAAAATTGTCGGAGGAGTTCGGTAGAGTTCTCAAATGTCAAATCGTTGAACTTTGTCCCCCCTAACAGCTAAATTTCTGGCCGAAATCGGATTACGAAGATTTTCCCAAATCTCAGTACCTTGTATATCAAATTTGGAGTCTGTAGACTGAAAATTGACACAGTTATCGTGTAGGGAAATGTACACCGACAGACAGACACACGGACAGACACTTTCACTTTTATAGATATACTAGTATTTCAGCCCGGCGTTGCCCGGGTGTTTGGAGGTGTGTGTTGAGCAAAAAAAAAAAAAGTGGTAGTAGGAAGGCAGGCTTAAACCCGTACCACGAAGGAGGAAAAGAACAAGGGAGGGGACTGACGTCTTTGCTGTTACAACCACCATCAAACCGGAAGTGACGCAGGTTTTAATTAAGGCTAGACAATCCAAACGAGAGGATGACTTTCAAAAATATCAGCGAAAAAAGCGACCTCTCCCTGTAGGAAAATGCCCAGTTTAAGGTGAAGATATTAATGTTTTTAACCAATTTTTCGATATTTGTCATCTGAAAGGTCAAACTTCAAAACGATACTGATCTTGTAAAAATCTGTCGCCTCTGTTAAAAGTTTTAGGCAGACATGCAAACATACATACATACAAACATACATACATACAAACATACATACATTTATATAAAACGTTTCTTTTTTTATTTGATAATATTTAAAAAGGGTTATTACTTCTCTTATTCTTCAGTTTACCACTCCTACACACCTCCAAACACGCGGTTATCCGCGTTGTTAAGATTCAATCCGAGCTATCAGATAAAAATTTTTTCCGATATTGAAATAGGGTTATTTATGCCATTTTTTTCTACTTTTCGCTTATATTTTCTTTCGGTTTTTGCTTTTCCCAACACATTCATTTCCCCCTCCCCCTTTTATTACGTTCGTTTGCTGTGTTTTTTTTGTTTTTTTTTTAGGGGGAGGGGGGGTCCGATTTTTTTTAAGAAGTTTAACATCGTTTTTTTTATTTTTACACAGGATTATTACTTTGCTTATTCTTTAGTTTACCCCCCTCCCTACACTCACATCTCCAAATACACGGGCAACACCAGGTACCCCCGCTAATCTATAATATAAATCTCACCTGTCTGTTTACATGTATGTATGTATTATGTATGCTTGTATGTTTGCCTAAAACTTTTGGCAGAGGCGACAAATTTTGGTAAGATTGGTATCGTTTTGAAGCTGGATCCTTTGGACGACAAATATCGAAAAATTAGCTAAAAACATTAATTTCTTCACCCTCAACTGGGCACTTTTCTACAGAGAAAGGTCTCTTTTTTCACCGATATTTTCGGAAGTAATCCCCTCTTTTCGATTGACTAGCCTTAATTTAAAACTTTGCCACTTCCGGTTTGGCAATAGACACAATGGCAAAGATGTCACGTTTTTTTTTCATGTTCTTTTCCTCCTTCGCGGTATGGGTTCAAGCTTACCTGCCTACTACTACTTGATTTTTTTTTTCTCAACACGCACCTCCAAACACCTGGGCAATACCGGGCACCCTGGCTAGTTTTACATAGAAGGTATTCACACATAGGGCAACATATGAACAGTACATAGGGCCCGAGCAAAGCCGGGCTGAACTGTTGTATATCTATAAAAGTGAAAATGTGTGTGTGTGTGTGTGTGTGTGTGTGTGTGTGTGTGTGTGTGTGTGTGTGTGTGTGTGTGTGTGTGTGTGCGTGTGCATTTCCCTACCAAATAACTCTGTCAATTTTTGGTCTAGAGACTCGATATTTGACATAAGAGATACTGACATTTGGGAAAATCTTTTTAATCGGTTTTAGGCCAGAAATTTGGCTGTCAAGGGGGTCAAAGATCAACAATTTGACCATTGCAAGCTCTACCCAACTCCTCTGCCAATTTTGAGTCTAAACAATTGAAATTTAAAATGTAGGCTACTTGGACATGAATAAAACTTTATAATTTGATTTGAGCCCCCAAAAAATAAATCTTAAGGGGTTAAAATTGGGGTCTAAGTTAAAAAAATTGATCTCTGCAGTCTCTACCAAATTACACAGCAAATTTCTGGTCTAAACATTTGAAATTTTACATTAAAGTGTAATCAGAAATAGGGTAAGCTTTTTAATCAGTTTGGGTCGAAAATTTTAGCTGCTAAGAGGTCAAAGTTCAAAAGATTTGACCTTTGCTGTGTCTAGCAAACTACTCAGTCAATTTTTGGTGTAAACGTTTTAAATTTATACTTAATGGGTATTCAGACATGCGGCAAGCATTTTAATCAGTTTTGAAGTGAAAATTTGGCTGCCAAAAGGTTAAAGTTAAAAAAGTTGACCTTTCCAGATTCTACCAAATTCCTCTGCCAACAAAAGAAACAACTTACCTTTAAATTTTAGATGTAGGTAACTTGGACATGGGTAAAACTTTGCATTTTGATTTGAGACCAAAATAATAAATGTTAAGGGGTCCAAATTGGGGTCAAAGTTAAAAAAAAATTGACCTCTGCGGTTTCTACAAAATTACTCAGACAAATTTTGGTCTAAACATTTGAAATCTTACGTAAAGAGTATTCACACATAGGGCAAGTTATAAACAGTACATAGGGCCCGAGGAAAGCCAGGCTGAACTGCTAGTAAAGAATATAAATAAAAAGTACATGGAAACGAATAAATAATCTACAATAAAGAAAAGGAAAGATCATCTTCTGTCAAGAAGTGACAATACCCATATATAAATAAATATATGTATGTGTGTGTGTGTGTGTATATATATATATATAGAGAGAGAGAGAGAGGGATACTGGTAGTTCAGCCTGGCTTTGCCCGGGCCCTATGTACTCTTAATAACTTTGTATGCATATGTATATATATATATTAAGAAGTTTGTACTCATGTACAGGTAACCTACATTTAAAATTTCTAGTGTTTGGACCAAAACTTGGTGGAGGAGTTTGATAAAGTTTTCAAAGCTCAAATCGTTGAACATTGACCCCTTAACAAAATTTCTAGCCAAAATCCGATTAAAAAGATTTTCCCAAATCTTAATAACTCTTTGTCTGTAGATTAAAAATTGACAGAGTAGTATGCTAGGGAAATGCGCACACACACACACACACACACACACACACACACACACACACACACACAGATAATATTACTTTAATAGATATACTAGATAGATTAATTCACAATTAATCTCAAACCCAAAATTATTTGCTAGTAATTTACTATTATTCTTAAATCCAAACTTATTTATTACTAATTCACTAATAAAGTCAATTCAACATTATTTGCGATTAATTTACTATTGCTCTCACTTCCAAATCTATTTACTATTAATTCACTATAAATCTCAAATCCAAAATTATTTACTACTAATTTACTATTTTCTCAACTCAAAACATTTTACTAATAATTCACTAGTATTAATCTCAAACCCATAACATATTTGCTATTAATTTACTATTGTTCTCAACTCCAAACTTATTTACGAATAGTTCACTATTAATCTCAAACCCAAAATTATTTGATACAAATTTACTATTACTCTTAAATCAAAACTTATTTACTATTAATTCACTACTGATCTCAAACCGAAAATTATTTGCTATTAATTTACTATTGTTCTCAAGTCCATACTTATCTCTATATAAATAAAATGAACTCATTTTTTCCCGTCTGATTTTGACATTAATAGGATTAAAAATCAAGATATTTCATGCAAATATAATATGCACAGAACAATATCTGAGGTGTGTTATAGGCTTATTATTTCTCAAATTCCTCGATAATCTTAGATTTCTATACTTTTTCTGTTGAGAAGTCACGGCCAAAATCGGTTAAGATCAATAGAAGTGGTAAAATATTTTCTCTCTAATAAATTCCTCCTCCCCCTGCCACCACTTAACACCATTTGGGGATCGTTCACAAGGAACAGTTAAGAAGAGAACACCGGTTTGGCTTCGTAGTTCTTTCATGTGAAGTTATTTAAAATCACTAAACTAAGCTGCAGTGCTCTGTGGCGTAGTGGTTAGCGTGCTGGACAATTCACATTATATTTTCACGTTCGCGCCGACCTACCGTAGTCGTTTTTTTTTTTGTTTTTTTTTTTTTCCTAAACAACTGGAATGGATTTTTCTTGGTGGCCGAACTGTTAACGTTGCAGATGTTTTTTTTTTGTTTTTTTTTTCACACTTTATTTTCCTACTTTTACTCATGACTCCGGGTTTGATCCTTCCTACTTACCTACCATAACATTTTTAAACCCCCCCTCCCCCGTCCCGGAAACAAACACTCGGGCTACGCCGGGTACCCCCGCTAGTTACTAATAATTCACTATTAATCCCAAACCCAAAATTATTTGCTTTCAAACTCAAAACCTATTCACTATTAATCTCAAACACCAGACTATTTGCTACTAATTTACCATTGTTCTCAACTACAGAACTTATTTACTATTAATTCTGAATTAATCTCAAGCCGAAAATTATTTGTTACTTATTTACCTTATTTTTACTTATTTTGTTACTTATTTTCTTAACCCCAAACTTATTTACTCTTCATTCACTATTAATCTCAAACCCAAAATTATTTGCTATTAATTTACTATTTGCAGTTAAATGAGCTGGTAAACAGCAAAACAAAATAAAACAAATACAATAAGCAAAAGTACAGCTAGAATTCATCACTATCAACTTTCTCTCTCAACTTCCATCACGCGTTCTGCCCACTGCCTCTGCCAACAGGCATTTTATTAGAAAACTGACCTCATTCCATTTGCATACATGTGCAATGGAAAATGAGATCTCATGAGATTCCACAAGACTACACATTATAAATCCATGGCTGCCATCTTTAATTTCTCTTTCTCTCAGATCCCATCCGAAGGTAAGTTGTATGACCACACGATACACACACACGTGGGCACTTTCTTCTTTGATTATTACATTCAACTCTACACTATTACTCTCAACACCAACCTTATTTACTAACTGCATTTCTGCCCGGCTTTGCTCGGGCCCTATGTACTGTTCCTAACTTGCCCTACGTGTGAATAAACTTAATGTAAGATTTCAAATGTTTAGACCAAAATTTGTCTGAGTAATTTCGTAGACCCCACTTCAATTTATTTTACATTTGAACCATATTTTGACCCCCTAACATTTATTATTATGGACTCAAATCAAATCACAAAGTTATACCCATATCCCAGTTACCTACATTTTAAATTTCAAGCCTTTAGACCCAAAATTGGCAGAGGAATTTGGTAGAATCTGCAAAGGTCAACTCTTTAAACTTTGACCTTTGACAGCAAAATTTTCGCCCCAAAACTGATTAAAATGCTTGCCAAATGTCTGAATACTTGTTATGTATAAATTTCAAATGTTTAGACCGAAGATTGGTTGAGTAGTTTGCTAGACACCGCACAGGGCAAATCTTTTGAACTACAAACTTGAGATATGGCAAAAGGCCGATTTTTAATGTGAGGAGTAAAGGGAAATCGGGACCAACTCCCCGGGGAGTAGGGGAGCTGGATAGTGACAATTGGTAGGAAGGGTTTACCCTACATTGACCAAAGTCTTACATGTGGGGTTACCCCCACATATGGTCTTTGCTTGCAGTATCTGCCGGAACAGATGGTATTTATTTGCTCCCCCACCGAGCAAGTTAGGCACAAGGCCGATTTTTAATGTGAGGAGTGAAGGGAGGGGGAAGGAAAAAAGGGGACCAGCTCCCGAGAGGTGGGAAATGGAAGCTGGTTAATGGTCAGGCATGTGGGGTTGCCCCCATATCTGGTCTTTGCTAGTCATAGCTAGTCATAGCTTGCAGCATCTGCCGGAACAGATACTACACTTTGATCTTGGCCACTTACCGTGGGCCAGTAGTATTTATTTGCTTCCCCACTGAGAAAGTTAGGCACAAGGCCATTTTTTAATGTGGAAAAGAGGGAGGGGGGAGGCAAAAGGGGACCAGCTCCCGATGGGTGGAAATGGGAGCTGGATAGTGACAATTGGTATAAAGGTTTGCCCCTACATTGACCAAGGTCTGATATGTGGCGTTACCCCTCACATATGGTCTTTGCTTGCAGTATCTTTGGAACAGATACTACACTTTGATCTTGTCGCACGGCCCACAGAGGGCCGGGGGAGGGCCAGTTGTATTTATTTCCATCTCTACTGAGCAAATTAGGCACAAGGCCATTTTTAATGTGGAGAGAGGGGGGAGGGAAAGGGGGACCAGCTCCCGATGGGTGGGAAATGGGAGCTGGATAACTGGACAATTGGTATGAAGGGTTGCCCCTACATCGACCACAATCTGATATGTGGGGTTGGTATTTATTTGCTCCCCCACCGAGCAAATTAGGCACAAGGCCGATTTTTAATGTGAGGATGAAGGGGAAATGGGGACTAACTCCCCGGGGAGTAGGGGAGGTGGATAGTGACAATTGGTATGAAGGGTTGCCCCTACATTGACCAAGGTCTTATATGTGGGGTCGCCCCCACATAGGGTCTTTGCTTGCAGTATCTGCTGGAACAGATGGTATTTATTTGCTCCCCCACCGAGCAAATTAGGCACAAGGCCAATTTTTAATGTGAGGAGTGAAGGGAGGGGGAAGGGAAAAAGGGGATCAGCTCCCGAGAGGTGGGAAATGGGAGCTGGTTAAAGGTCAGGCATGTGGGGTTGCCCCCACATCTGGTCTTTGCTAGTCATAGCTAGTCCTAGCTAGTCATAGCTTGCAGTATCTGCCGGAACAGATGGTATTTATTTGCTCCCCCACCGAGCAAATTAGGCACAAGGCCAATTTTTAATGTGAGGAGTGAAGGGAGGGGGAAGGGAAAAAGGGGACCAGCTCCCGAGAGGTGGGAAATGGGAGCTGGTTAATGGTCAGGCATGTGGGGTTGCCCCCACATCTGGTCTTTGCTAGTCATAGCTAGTCATAGCTTGCAGCATCTGCCGGAACAGATACTACACTTTGATCTTGTCGCCCAAGCCATGGAGGGTGTATTTATTTGCTTCCCCACTGAGCAAATTAGGCACAAGGCCGTTTTTTAATGTGGAGATAGAGGGAGGGGGGAGAGAAAGGGGGACCAGCTCCCGATGGGTGGGAAATGGGAGCTGGATAGTGACAATTGTTATGAAGCATTGCACCTACATTGACCAAGGTCTGATATGTGGGGTTACCCCCATATATGGTCTTTGCTTGCAGTATCTGTTCTGACAGATACTACACTTTGAGATATTAAATCCTTTATTCATGTTAAATCCTTGTCACTCTAGAACTAAACAAAATCAAAAGTTTCTCCCAGCTAGTATCTTCTTTCATCATAATACAGCATCCACTCTTTCATACTGGGGGACATCCTACTTAACTCCCAATTTTTAAAACATTTTTTATTGACGTGTACAAACAAAAAAATAACAATAAAATGGTAAAATAATTCATTTGTGTCGAAGGCAGGGGAAGAAAAAATAAAAGGTGATTAGTAGGACCCTCTCACTCCAGTGTAGTTGATAGACTGCCCGTTTCACTAGGTTTGTAAAAGGAACCTCACTTCTGCAGGTCAGTCTCTAAGTGGGGATGCCCTCTAGATAGGGGTGAATGGAGAAAAGAAAATTTTGTGGGTAAGGATGGGGGGTTAGTTTGTATTTCTTTCTTTCCAAGATGGGTGAAATTTAGAGGAAGGGGTGAAAGCAAAAATTGCAAGTAGGAGGGGGTGGGGATCTTGGAGGCTTCCTAATCGGGGAGGGATGGAGCACACCCTCAGCTAGCTGAGAAGCTACTTGTTTAATTTTACTTTACGGAACTGCACGTTCCACACCTAGGCAGGGAACACGTATTCAAATTTGGCTCCTGTTAATACACACAGACTTGCTACATGTATCCATCTTCTGTCAACTGCCGCGCGATGCAGCTTTCTTCTATCACATCTGATCTTCACCCATAGTTGGTGTTTAAAGAAAGCGATCAGATCCTGATCAGAAAAAGACAACACCTCTTCCACCAGCAACCTTGCAGACATGACGTCCAAATCACAATTCTCACCACGGCCAGGATCGTAACGTAGACCATTTTTTTTCCCTGCTCCACGGTAGCCTCACGTTGTCCACGATATTGGATACGGTAATTAGGGGAGGATGCTAAGGATCGATGCGAGCCATCACTTCGCTGACATACGACCAATACTGGCGGAGTTTGCGGCAATCGAAGAAAGCGTGATCAGTTGTTTCTATGGTCGTTGTCCCACAACGAGGACAATCAGGCGACTCCAAAAACCCGGAACTGCATTGTATGTTGTTGAGTGGAAGTGCATTTCAGGCCAATCGCCAGGTCAGAAAGAACTCTGAATTGTTCAGATGACTTGAACTTGGTGCCCAGCTCCACGCGGAGCGGATACCACTCTGATGCCAATCCAAATGCGCAAATAGCGGGTCAGCGGCGGCCCCTTCACTAGATCCCTGTGGAGTTCCCTACGGGTAGCAGTCACAAGGTCGCTGGACCTTGGTAGTCGTTTTAGCGCGGCTCGGCACTCTTTCATGTAGGCAGATTCTCCCCGCGGCCTGCTACGGCTCTCGATAGAAGGATCGAGAATGAGGTCGGGGAAGGCGGCAGTAACCACGGGGTGCCATGGTTGGTCATCTTGCATATAGTGGCTCAGGAAGGCCAGCCTCTCAGCGTCTCGATGACACTCCAAGTCCAGCATTCCCAAGCCTCCCTCACACGGATGTTGAATACAGACCTATCTGCTCACCCAGTGTCTTCCTCTGTCCCAAAGAAGTGAGGACAAGAGTTCGACGAGAGCTGTTAGGTGTTGTGCAGGCAGGGGAAGTATGGCCAGTCGGTAAAGGATGAGAGGAAAGCCATAAGTGACGCATGCCTCAGCTCTACCATTTAAGGAAAGTTTCCTAGGAAGCCACGAATTGACTGAATTGACCACCTTTGACCGTACCTTTGACCAATTTTTGTCAAGCTGGAGACCCAATCTGAACTACACATCGAGGATCCGAACCGGGCCATCCGTCCAGCTGAAGGGCGCCAGGTGGTTGGCGTTGCCACTCCAGGCACCCAACCGCAGTCCTACCAACTTGCTGTAATTCTTTCGTACCGAACGAGTGCCTGAAGCTCGACACAAAGACTATAACATCATCGGCGAACGCGGATACCTTGGCGGCTGAGCCACCGGTTATTGCAATTTTGCGCAGGGCCAAATTTGCTTCCCCACGTCTCAGCTTGTGGAACAGGGGCTCCAAAGCCATGACATAGAGCAGGGTCAACAGCGGACAATCCTGACGAACTAACCGAGAGATAACAAAGGGTTTCAAGTGCTTTTCGTTGACTTGCACAATGGCTGTGGGCTGTCGATACATCACGGAGATCCACTTGAAGAAGTTTGGCTTAAAACCGGCGGTCTCTATGACAGATGCCAAGAAACAATGGTCGACCCTATCGAAAGCTTTGGACTGATCTAAGTTGATCAGCGCGGCTTCCGTGTTGTCATTTATCCCTCCCTCTAGGATCGTGCGTATCAGGTGCAAGTTGTTCTGAATCGATCTCCCCTTCACAGCGTAGTTCTGTTCCGGTTCAACCAACTCGTCGATAACAACCTGCAGCCGATTCGACAGAACCTTGGACAAAATCTTCAACTCTGTGTTTAGCAGAGTTATGGGCCTATAATCGTCTAAGTCTTCCCCACCATGCCTGTCACCTTTCCTTAGCAATGTGATCACTCCCTTGGTGACTTGCCCCGGGATGAATCCCTGAGCAAACCAATGGTTGAACACATCCGTCAGAAGAGGCAGACCATTGAATCCCAGCGATCTGTCACAGCTGACCTGCTTCAGCGCAGTAAAAACCTCCCACTCCATCACCCGGCCCTCGCAACTAGCCACTCTAGCCACCTCGAGGCGGAGAGAGTCAGCCAAATAGTCGCTAAACTCAAGGACCATAACATCGGGCTGCTGCGTAAAACGCTCCTGGAAATGTTCTCGAAACCCCTCGCAGATCTCCCGAGTCCATTCCAGAGTGCATCCATCCGGATGTCTAACCTTTGCAATGTACTTGTTCTAGCCACGCCTAGAAATTTCATGACGTGCATCACTGTTGGAGTTGACTGCTTCATTGCCTATCTCTAAGCCTAGCTCTGACTACTTGATCTTCATAATGCTCGTTATTCTCATGCAGAAGGTTCTGTTTATCTAGTTCCTGACTAACCCTATCACACTCCCCTGTAGCCCGGGCTAGTTTCTGCTATAGCATCTTCTTCGTCTTGGCCTTATCTAGTGAGAAGGTTCTAATTTTGGCTTTCAGACCTACCCAACACTTACTCCCGGTAACCGCCCCCACTAGTGCTTTTTGAATTAATTCTATTAGCTTCTCTTGGAAGTTTTGTATCTCCAGAAGGGAGGTGTTTAACTTCCAGTGAGCCACTAACTTAGGCCTATTTCCTAGCTTCAGCTGAGCCATAACTAGTTTATGGTCCGTCTGGCCTAGCCAAGTGAACATGGGACAAGATAAGAAGTCTACTTCACCTCTCCTAACTAACATCCTGTCCAAGTAAGTGTTTGGATAGGAGGAAATGCTATTGGTCCACGTCCACATCTCCCGCCTCGGATGCTCAACCCGAAACCTGTCGACCAGACCTCATCTAGCCATCAGATCAGCCAGATACTACACTTTGATCTTGTCGCCCGGGCCATGGAGGCCACGCGAGCAGTGATTCGAATCAAGTTTCGCTTTTTTATACCGAAAAACGAAAGCAACACGTGCCAATCGCAAAATGCTGAATATTTAATGTTTCAAAGTCGGGCAAATTAAATAGAGAGGCGACCCCCCTTGTTAAGTCGTAGATATTATCATTTAGACGTGATATAAAAAGTTTTACAAATGAGTGACGGCCTTGAGAATCTGCCGGAAGAAAGCCTTTTGAAGACATACACAAAAAGCGAACATACATACATACACATATTTTCGCTTTTATATATATACTAGCGGGGAGGTACCCGGCGTTGCCCGGGTGTTTTTAGGTGTGTGTAAGGGGGGGGGATAAGTAATAACCCTGAAACGATGTTAAAAAAATCGGAAAAACCAAATCCAAAAAAAAAAAAAAAAAAAAAAAACGCTGTGTGTATGGGGGGGGGAGTAAACTAAAGAAAAATAAAGAAACGTTGCCCGCATGTCTAAAGATGTAAAAGAAAAAAAAATAGTTTTGGTCGTGAGGCTGGATTGAACCTGGAACGCGGAGGTGAAACTAACTCCAACCACTTAACTATGTAGGCCAAGAGTAAGAGGAATTGATTATAGTGTTAAAATAAGGGTTATAAAGCGAGTGAAAGAGGTTTGATTGACAGATAGCCACTAAATAAGGTCATCGCGGGAGCATTACGAGATGACGTAGCAGTATTTCGTTTCCTGTCTAGACATCTCTCTCTATCTGTCTCTCTCTCTCTGTTTGCGTTTGTGTATGTCTCTCTCACTCTCTCTCTCTCTCTCTCTCACTTCGTCTTCCTTACTCTAAAGACTGGAAAATGGTGTCTGGCTGTAAAACTTTTGTAAAAACTTTGATCGTTAATATTTTTTGTAAGCGTATTTTTTTTTTACTTCACATTTTTGGCTTGTTATTTTTCGTTTAACTATCGTATCTAACTATTTTGAATATGCTAATAACTTTGGTAACGTTGCCATAGCGTAGAAGTTCATAGTTTAGCTTGTGTAAGGGTTAATTTTTTTTTTACCGATAACATGTTTTTTTAAATTCAGACTGCCATTAGAGATGGCTGACGTCAAGATCACGTGACATGACTCAGCGGGTTTTAAATACAAGTTGACCCAAAATAAACAACCCCGTGTATACTTTACGTAGAAGAGTTGGCGCCCGTATTTTTGGGGGCAGTTATAAATCGATTTAAAAATATGTAATGTTTTACATTAAAATGTCACTTTTTTGGGACCCCCTGAATAGAAAATTGATCAGTTGACGCACTTCTGATGGTCCTTTTGGGCTAATTTTTTGATATTTTTCGTCCGGAGGGTGGGGCTTTAATATGATACCAAGTTTGTGAATTTTTGTTCCGTCAGTAAAAAGTTTTTAGCAGACACACAAACATACATACATACGTACATACATTTTTGCTTTTATATATATAGACTAGCGAGGGGTACCCGGTGTTGCCTGGGTGTTTTTCGGGGTATGTGAAAAAACCCTGAAAATGTGAAAAAAAAACGAAGCCTTCACGATGCGCAGTTGGAAAATAGTAAAGTGTTTAAAAAAAAACAGGTGCGCGTTTTTGATTGACGTGACGGCGATAGGTATTCAGCAGTTATTTTGTGCGGGACAGTTTTGAATGAGGTGAATAAATCGGTTTGTTTGTTTTTAAAAATCCGCTCCCTGTTTATTAGGAGGAGCGAAATGAAAGCTACAGTCTGATATGACGAAGTCGACAGCGAGGGGTACCCGGCGTTGCCCTGGTGTTTTTCGGGGTATGTGAAAAAAAGCTGAAGCGTTGACGACGCGCAGTTGGAAAATCGTAAAGTGTTTAAAAAAAAAACAGGTGCGCGTTTTTGATTGACGTGACGGCGATAGGTATTCAGCAGTTATATTGTGCGGGACAGTTTTGAATAAATGGGTTTGTTTGTTTTTAAAAAGCCGCTCCCTCGTCTCAATATGACGAAGTCGACATTGAATAAACTGGCTTTCGGCCTGTGATTAGAGTCGAGTTTCGCTTTTTTTATACCGAAAAGCAAATGTAACGCATGCCGATGTGGGAAATGTGGAATAATTAAGGTTTGAAAGTCAATAAAATAAAATAGAGAGGCGAGCTCCGTGGATAATTCGTAGATATTACAATTTATAGATGATATAAAAAGTTTAAAAAAGTTGTGAAGCAAGCAAGCGCTTGTTTGAAAGAAGCCTTTCGTGGACATCGAGGAAAAGCGAACATACATACATACATATATACATTTTCGCTTTTATATTTAGATAGATGGATGTATAAATTCACTATTTTGACAACTCCAAATATATTTACTATTTCTTAACTATTTCAAAATTATTTCATATTAATTTACTATTCTTCTCATCCAAACATATTTACTATTTCTTCACTATTAATCTCAAACCCAAAATTATTGCATATTAATTTACTATTCTTCTCAATCCAAACTTATTTACTATTTCTTCACTATTAATCTCAAACCCAAAATTATTTCATATTTAATTTACTTTTCTTCTCAATCCAAACTTATTTACTATTTCTTCACTATAAATCTCAAACCCAAAATTATTTCATATTAATTTACTTTTCTTCTCAATCCAAACATATTACTATTTTCTTCACTAGTAAGTCTCAAACCCAAAAATATTTCATATTAATTTACTTTTCTTCTCAATCCAAATATATTTTCAGTATTAATCTCAAACCCAAGATTATTTCATATTAATTTTACTATTCTTCTCATCCAAACTTATTTACTATTTCTTCACTATTAATCTCAAACCCAAAATATTTCATATTAATTACTATTCTTCTCAATCAAAACATATTTACTATTTCTCCACTATTAAGTCTCAAACCCAAAATTATTTCATATTAATTTACTGGTCTTCTCAATCCAAACTTATTTACTATTTCTTCACTATAAATCTCAAACCCAAAATTATTTCATATTAATTACTTTTCTTCTCAATCCAAACATATTTACTATTTCTTCACTAGTAATCTCAAACCCAAAATTATTTCATATTAATTTACTTTTCTTCTCATCCAAACTTATTTACTATTTCTTCACTATTAATCTCAAACCCAAAATTATTTCATATTAATTTACTATTCTTCTCATCCAAACATATTTACTATTTCTTCACTATTAATCTCAAACCCAAAATTATTTCATATTAATTTACTATTCTTCTCAATCCAAACATATTTTGACTATTTCTTCACTATAATCTCAAACCCAAAATTATTTCATATTAATTTACTTTTCTTCTCAATCCAAACATATTTACTATTTCTTCACTATAAATCTCAAACCCAAAATTATTTCATATTAATTTACTTTTCTTCTCAATCCAAACTATTTACTATTTCTTCAGTATTAATCTCAAACCCAAAATTATTTAATATTAATTTACTTTTCTTCTCAATCCAAACTTATTTACTATTTCTTCAGTGTTAATCTCAAACCCAAAATTATTTCATATTAATTTACTTTTTCTTCTCAATCCAAACTTATTTACTATTTCTTCACTATTAATCTCAAACCCAAAATTATTTCATATTAATTTACTTTTCTTCTCAATCCAAACTTATTTACTATTTCTTCACTATTAATCTCAAACCCAAAATTATTTCATATTAATTTACTTTTCTTCTCAATCCAAACATATTTACTATTTCTTCACTATAAATCTCAAACCCAAAATTATTTCATATTAATTTACTTTTCTTCTCAATCCAAACTTATTTACTATTTCTTCACTATAAATCTCAAACCCAAAATTATTTCATATTAATTTACTATTCTTCTCAATCCAAACATATTTACTATTTCTTCACTATTAATCTCAAACCCAAAATTATTTCATATTAATTTACTATTCTTATCAATCCAAACATATTTACTATTTCTTCAGTATTAATCTCAAACCCAAAATTATTTCATATTAATTTACTTTTCTTCTCAATCCAAACTTATTTACTATTTCTTCAGTATTAATCTCAAACCCAAAATTATTTCATATTAATTTACTTTTCTTCTCAATCCAAACTTATTTACTATTTCTTCACTATTAATCTCAAACCCAAAATTATTTCATATTAATTTACTTTTCTTCTCAATCCAAACTTATTTACTATTTCTTCACTATTAATCTCAAACCCAAAATTATTTCATATTAATTTACTTTTCTTCTCAATCCAAACTTATTTACTATTTCTTCACTATAAATCTCAAACCAAAAATTATTTCATATTAATTTACTTTTCTTCTCAATCCAAACTTATTTACTATTTCTTCAGTATTAATCTCAAACCCAAAATTATTTCATATTAATTTACTTTTCTTCTCAATCGAAACTTATTTACTATTTCTGCACTATTAATCTCAAACCCAAAATTATTTCATATTAATTTACTATTCTTCTCAATCCAAACATATTTACTATTTCTTCAGTGTTAATCTCAAACCCAAAATTATTTCATATTAATTTACTATTCTTCTCAATCCAAACATATTTACTATTTCTTCACTATTAATCTCAAACCCAAAATTATTTCATATTAATTTACTATTCTTATCAATCCAAACATATTTACTATTTCTTCAGTATTAATCTCAAACCCAAAATTATTTCATATTAATTTACTTTTCTTCTCAATCCAAACTTATTTACTATTTCTTCACTATTAATCTCAAACCCAAAATTTTTTCATATTAATTTACTATTCTTCTCAATCCAAACATATTTACTATTTCTTCACTATAAATCTCAAACCCAAAATTATTTCATATTAATTTACTTTTCTTCTCAATCCAAACTTATTTACTATTTCTTCACTATTAATCTCAAACCCAAAATTTTTTCATATTAATTTACTATTCTTCTCAATCCAAACATATTTACTATTTCTTCACTATAAATCTCAAACCCAAAATTATTTCATATTAATTTACTTTTCTTCTCAATCCAAACTTATTTACTATTTCTTCACTATTAATCTCAAACCCAAAATTATTTCATATTAATTTACTATTCTTATCAATCCAAACTTATTTACTACTAGCATTTCAACCCGGTGTTGCATGAGTGTTTGGAGATGTATGTTGTGCAAAAAAAAAAAAAAAAAAAAAAAAAGCGGTCAATTTTTTTTAATTTTACCCCTATTATGACCCCTTAAAATTTATTGTTTTGGGTTCAAATCAAGTTATTTAGTTAGATCCATGTCCAAGGAATCTATATCTAAAATTTCACTTGTTTAGAACTAAAATTGTTGGAGGAGTTTGGTAGAGTTCTCAAAGGTCAAATCGTTTAACTTTGACCCCTTAACAGCCAAATTTCTGGCTGAAAACGGATCACAAAGATTTTCCCAAATCTCAGTACCTTGTATATCAAATTTCGAGTATGTAGACTAAAATTGACAGAGTTATTGCGTAAGGAAATGTACACACCCAGACAGACAGACAGACAGACAGACAGACAGACAGACACATACACACACACACAGACACGTTCACTTTTATAGATACACTAGCATTTCAGCCCGGCATTGCCCTGGTGTTTGGATGTGTATGTTGAGCAAAAAAAAAAAAAAAGTGGTAGTAGGAAGGCCGGCTTGAACCCGCACCACGAAGGAGGAAAAGAACGGGAAAAAAACCTGACGTCTTTGTTGTTACGACCACCGCCAAACCAAAAGTGACTTACGTTTAAATTAAGGCTAGACAATCGAAAGAAGAGGGTGACTTTCAAAAATATCGGCAAAATAAACGAAACCACCACTGTAGAAGTGTGCCCAGTTGAAAGTGAAGATATTAATGATTTTAGCCAATTTTTCGATATTTGTCGTCTGAATGGTCAAACTTCAAAACAATACTGATCTTGGTAAAATCCGTCGCCTCTGTCGAAAGTTTTAGGCAGACATGCAAACATACATACATACACACATTTATATATTGGTAACTAAGAATTTTCAACCCAAACCAATTAAAAAGCTTGCCCTATCTGTGAATACCCTTTATGTAAACTTTCAAATGTTTAGACAAGAAAGTGTCTGAGTAATTTGGTAGAGACCGCAGAGGTGAATCTTTTTTAACTTTGACCCCTATTATGACCCCTTAACATTTACTGTTTTGGGCTCAAATCAAATTATTAAGTTACATCCATGTCCAAGGAACCTATATCCAAAATTTCAAGTGTTTATACTCAAAATTGTCGGAGGAATTTGGTAGAGTTCTCAAAGGTCAAATCATTGAACTTTGACCACTTAACAGCCAAATTTTTGGCCGAAAACGGATTACAAAGATTTTCCCAAATCTCAGTAGCCTGTCTATCAAATTTCGAGTCTGTAGACTTGAAATTGACAGAGTTATTGCAAACCGAAAAAACTAATACGGAATTAATTAAAATGAATGTTTAAAAGCATATGCAAATTAGCTAGATCTTTTGCTAGTGAACGCAATTCCACAACCCATATAAAAGAAAATTGTATTTTCTTTTTAAATAAATAGAAAAGAGGGTTTGTTCTTCTATGGGGAGGGGGTTTCTTAACGGTTTTTAGCGTCCAAAATTATTACATGACTAAATGAACGAATCATAGTAAACAAGACAAACGTTATATTTTTTATGTTTGTTTTTAGAGTCCAAAATTATCACATAGATGAACAAATCTTGAACGAGAGGAACTTCACTTTTTTAATGTTGGTTTTTAACATCCAAAAATTTTGACATTAATAAATGAACAAATCTTAATAGAGACAAACTTCACATTTTTAATGTTGATTTTTAGCATCCAAAACTAATTAAACTAATCTTACTAAAAAAGACGAACATCACTTTTTTAATGTTTGTTTTTAGCGTCCAAATTTATGAGATAACTAAATGAACAAATCTTAAATGAGACGAACTTCACTTTTTAATGTTTGTTTTAGTGTCCAAAATTTAGACTAAATGAACGAATGTTAGTAAATGGGACCTTTACTTTTTGAATATAAAACTTTTTTTTAAATGTTTGGTTTCAGCGTCATGCAAATTTGAACGAAGCTCTTCCCATTCACAAGATGGGGTGTCTATTCCAAGAGCCATTCTTAATATGGGGGTGTGGCGGCTGACCAGAGAAGGTTGAGGGGTGTGTTCCGAATGCGGTTATTACCATGGGAGGCTTGGGGGTTGGGCAACAATAACAACAACAACAGTATTTTACTGTTTTTACGAGGGGGGGGGGATGATTATAGAGCGTTTTTGGTTGGGGTGCAAAATTTTTACCTTATATCCACCTACACACTTTCCTTTAAAATACTGATTAAGAAAATCTGATTTATATTTGCGGGATACAATTAGTTTTCTACATATAAAGCCTGTATTATGCACTTTATATCATTGGCCGCCAGATTAGTATGCACAGGCGAGGATCAAATCTAATTATATCCGACTGACACTGCCACCCCCTAACTTATTTCTTGGTTCATAGTATTTGCGCATGGGGATCTTGACAGCAACTATTCAAGTTAAATTTATGCCAACTATTTTGACAGTCAACCACACTACCAAAATGGGGTGACTATTCTGAAAGCCATTCTTAACATGAGAATGTTGACAGTGACCAGTCTGAAAGCTGTTCTTAACATGGGAATGTTGCTGGTGACTAGTCTGAAAGCCATTCTTAACATGAGGAGGTTTGGGGTGTCTTCCAAAAACTTTTCTTAACATGAGGAGGTTGGTTGTTGGGCAACAACAACAACAACCATACTTTCAATTTTTCTATGAGAGTAGAGGGGCATGCTTCCACCGGGCAACGCCAGTTAGCATGTCCTGCTAGTTACTCTATAATTCTTATATTTCTACTCCATAACCCTTGGCATTTTTATCCTCCCACTCTTATCATCTTACTCAATTAAAATCTAAACATTATGCACTCTATAATTACACCCCTCACATTAATCCTCCCACTACTACTCGTAATAACTTACATTTCGGTTAAGCACAGTTATAATCTAAGACACCCCCCTCTAAAAAATATGCCAACATAGCATAAAAACCTCCCATTTAATGTCAACCCCCTCCATGCCTACAACACATACACACATAGGTTTAAATGAGCAACTTCTTTCAACAAATCTACCTCATATGCCCCCTGAGAATTTAACTACACACATTGTCCACATACATTAAACCTACTATGACAGATATGCTATATACATACATGCATTACATAATACACTGTACTTCTCATATATCACAGAAACCATTATAACTCCCCCAAACAGCCTCAATAATTTATTTCACTCCTAATGAGACTATCATTAGATGTTGCATCCATTATGTTACCTTCTAAGCTCCGAAATACCATGGCATAAAAGCCCAACTGACTCAGCACCCCTAATTAATGTGTACCCCTGATAAATAAATGAATAAATCTATATATATTAGTATATAGTTTTTATCCCTTTGTTTTTCCCTTTTTGTTTACTTATATATATATATGTGTGTGATGGTACAATTCCAAACTTTTTCCTGATTATGATATAATTACTGATTCCGTTCTAAATTTTCAATTCCAATAGATTCCTGATTCTGCTCCCGCTCCAATTCCGATTCTTTTAAAATTTATAAATATTGGATTAGAGATTTGTTGGGGGGTTTTGTAAATTTTCAAATTATTACATAAACCCCTGGGTAGTTTCCGTGTGTATTTTTTATCAAATGTTTTCCTTGTAATTGATTGAAAATTGTAAGACAACAAAAGATTAATTTTGATTTTAAAACAAAGTCAGATTATATCAGTTCGTCATTAGTGTACAACATGTTACTTGAAAGTTTTCATAAACAGTTGAAAATAGTCGATGATTGGTAGGCAAAATGAGAAAACGATGTAAGAACAAAATATTTAACAACACCCTCTCTCATTGTTACAGACGAATTTCTAACTATTTTCTACTATTTAGAAAAATATTTTTTAACATGAGGAGGGTGTGGACTTGTTAACTATTCTCTGCCTTTTATCTATGAATGAAGTTAAAGTTTTACTTTAATTTTTAAAATTTGGTGGGTTATTAAACTGATTTGCTTTGCTGTAAAAAACAAAAACAAGATGCATATAATAATGATAATAATAATAACTAGCGGGACCTGTGGAAATTCCACAGCGGCATTTTTCATATGTAATAAATTCTTGGATATAGTACTAATTATGTCAATAATTTTTCATCATTTGTAAACTCCCCATTTCGCACACCTTACTAAAATAATAACTTTGATATATTGTATAGGCTGATTACAAACACACACATCAATTAACTCACATTTCATCATTTTTCATTCTTAGATATGTTACTAATTTGGACAATATTTTTTTAATATTTTTAAGCAACATTATCGCCCAACCTTACTAAAATAATAACTTTGATATATTTGCTGGGCTGCTTATTTCATTTCAAAGAAACCAATCAATTAACCTCCATTTCATAATTCTTGGATATGTTACTAATTTCGACAATCATTTTTCATAATTTGTACCCACATTATCTCCCCACTCCTTAATAAAATAATAACTCTGATATATTGTCTGGGCTTATTACAAACACACTAATACATGAAATCACATTTCATCATTTTTCTTCATTCTTGGATATGTTACTTATTTTGACAATCATTTTTCATAATATCAACCCATATTTTCGCACCTCCCCTTTTACTAAATAATAACTTTGATTTATTGTCTAGGCTGATTATTTTATTTCAAACACACCAATCAATTAACTCACATTTCATCATTTTTTATAATTCTTGGATATGTTACTAATTTCGACAATCATTTTTCCTAAGTTAAACACGCCTTATAGCTGCACCTTACTAAAATAATAACTTTGATATATTGTCTGCGTTGATTTTTTTCATTACAACACATTAATCAATTAACTCACATTTCATAATTTTTCATAATTCTTGGATATGTTACTAACTTCGACAATCATTTTTTATTATTTAAATGACGCCATCACCCCTCCCCCTTACTAAACTAATAACTTTGATATATTGTCTGGTCTGATTATTTCATTGCAAACACATTATTGCAATAAATCACATATTATCATTTTTCTTAATTCTTGGATATGTTACTAATTTCGACAATCATTTTTCGTAATTAAAACCATCCTTATCGCCCTCTCTTACTAACATAATAACTTTGATATATTGTCTGGACTGATTATTTAATTATAAACACACCAATCAATAAACTCGCTTTTCATCATTTTTCATAATTCTTGGGTATGTTACTAATTTCTACAATAATCTTTCTGTAATTAAAACCATCCCTATCGCCCTCTCTTACTAAAATAGTAATGTTGATATATTGTATGGGCTGATTATTTCATTACAAACACACCAATCAATCAACTAACATTCCATTATTTTTCATAATTCTTGGATATGTTACTAATTTCGACAATAATTTTTCATAATTTTAGCTCGCCTTATTGCCTTTCCCCTTACATAAATAATAATATTGATGTATTGTCTGGGCTGATTATTTTATTATGAACACACAGATTAGTTAACTCACATTTCACCATTTTTCGTTATTCTTGGATATCTTATTTATTTCAGCAATATTTTTATAATGTAAACCATCCTCATCACTCTCTCTAAAACATAACTTTGATATATTGTCTGGGCCGATTATTTCATAAAAAGCACAACTATTTATTAATTTACATAGTATAATTTTCCATAATTCTCGGATATGTTACTAAGTTCGACAATCATTTTTTATATTTTCTGCTCACATTAATAATCCCACACTACTAAAATAATAAGTTTGATATATTTTCTGGACTGATTATTTCATTTCAACACACTAATCAATTAACTCACATTTCGTCATTTTTCATAATTCTTGGATATATTACTAATTTCGACAATCATTTTTTATCCTTTAAACCCACATTATCGCCCTCTTACTAAAATAATAACGTTGATATATTGTCTAGTCTGATTATCTCATTGCAAACACACTAATTCATTAAATCACATATTATCATTTTTAATAATTCTTGGATATGTTACTAATTTCGACAATAATTTCCCATAAATTTAACATACCTTATAGCCTTCTCCTTACTAAAATAATAACTTTGATATATTTGCTGGGCTGCTTATTTCATTACAAACACATCAATCAAATAACTCACATTTTATCATTTTTCATAATTCTTGGACATGTTACTAATTTCGGTAATCATTTTTTATAATTAAAAACCCACATTATGCCCACCTCCTACTAATATAAGAACTTTGATATATTGTCTAGGCTTTTTATTTCATTACAAACACACCAATCAAATAACTCACATTTCATCATTTTTCATAATTCTTGGATATGTTACTAATTTTGACAATAATTTTCATAACTTAAACCCACTATGTCGCTCCCCCTTACTTAAATAATAACTGTGATATATTGCCTGGGATGATTATTTAATTACAAACACATCAATCAATTCCGGGTATTCTCATAGTATATATGTTCCACCTATCTTATCCAATCCCGGGTGACGCCGCATATTCTGCTAGTATATATCTTTCACCTATCTCATTTGATCCCGGGCAACACTGGGTATTCTGCTACTATATGTTTTCCACCTATCTCATTCAATACTGAGTGACGCTTTCTGCTAGTATATATTTGTGCTTATCACATGCAATCCCAGGTCTGATTTCATGTCCGCCACCCACTGTTAAAAAATATACATGAAATAAAGTAATGTTTTAATCGTAAACTGTTTCAGCCATTTCCGGGACTGACTTCATATTCCCCAACCCACTGCTAAAAATATACATGAAATAATGCACTGTCTAAATAGTAAATTGTTTCAGCCATTTCCGGGACTACTTCATATCCCGCACACCACTGTTAAAAATATGCATGAAATAAAGTAATGTTTTAATTGTAAACTTTTTCAGCCATTTCTGGGACCAACTTCTTATCTCCCATCCTACTGTTAAAAATATACATTAAATAAAGTAATGTCCAAAACGCAAATGGTTGCAGCTATTTCTGGGACCGACTTCATATCCCCATCCCACTGTTAAAAATATACATTAAGTAAAGTAATGTTTAATGCGTAAACGGTTTTACCCATTTCCAGGACTAATTTCATATCACTTACCCCACTGTTAAAAATATACATGAAATAAAGTAATGTTTAAATTGTAAACGGTTTAAGTAATTTCCGGGACTGACTTTATATCCCCCACCACACTGTTTAAAATATACTTGAAATAAAGTAATGTTTAAATCATAAACTGTTTCAGCAGCTTTTTGAAATTAATGCATAAAAACATTAACATGGTCAGAGATTAGGCAACCATTGCTTCAACATGAATTTCTGAGTGTAGTATCAGTCTCAGCATTCCAGTGACTTAAATCCACCCTTTTTTGGTCTTGGTTAATGAAGGAGAAATCCTTCATTACTAATACAATTTTTATTTTTGTTATTTTTTTATTTTTTTTTTTATTACATTTTCACCCCAAACAAGGCAAATTGCCACTTTGGTGTAGGGGGCTACTATCAGGGGAAACATCTACTGGGGTACTATGTAGGGATTAGGGCAGCAAGATGTTGGTTCACGTTGCACTTGAACTTATGCATGTCAGTACAGTTGGGGAAGCAGTGACCCGGAATGGAATTCCAAAGTCTAGCAGTTCTGGGGAAGAAACTACTGGAGTAGAACGATCTTTTACATCTAGGGATCTCTACAGTGTGGGGGTGGGATTTAGCAGCTTGTCGGGTCTGTCGAGGGTGTTCACGTCGTGGGGGCACAAGTGCTTGCAGTTCTTCAGAGCATTCACCATTATAATACTTGTAGAACAGGCAGAGGGATGCAACGTTTCGACGATGGGACAGAGGCTGAAGTTTTGATGCCAGTTTAGGGCCTATCAGATTTGCGACTCTCTTTTGAACCTTGTCAAGGAGCGAGAGACTAGTAGCCGATGCACCGGCCCAAATATGACAGCAATACTCCATACATGGGCGAATAGTGGCCTTATAGAGGTACAGGATACTTTCGGGTGTTAAAAGTTTTCTAGCACGGTAGAGAGAGCCCACCTTTCTTGCAGCGGCCCTGGCAATGCCCTCGATGTAACTGTTCCAACTCATGTTTCCAGTGAACGTTAGGCCAAGGAGCTTGAGAGACGTACTCTCAGATAAAGAGTCGTTGGCCATTGCTATAGGTGGTAGAGAAGGTTTCTTGTAATTATTGAATGAAACCAGTTTTGTCTTGGTGGCATTCAACGTTACCATCCATTTTTGTCCCCATTCCACTACTGATTGGAGGTCATCCTCTAGTGTTTCTGCCATTACTTTAGATATATGTTCCTTTGTTTTCCTGTCGTGCCTGCTATAGAGTGTGGTGTCATCAGTATATATACCCATCTCAGAGGCAATCTTGTCGGGGAGGTCATTTATGAATATCAGGAACAGCAGAGGTCCCAGGATAGATCCTTGGGGCACTCCCGCATTTATATCATATTGTTTAGATGTACGACCGTCGAGGACAACCTGGATTTTTCTCTTATCTAAGAAGGATTTAATTACGTTAAGTATTCTACCAGTGATACCGTAAGATCTAATCTTCCTGAGGAGACCCTCATGCCATACCCTGTCAAAAGCCTTAGATATATCTAGAGCTACCGCTCTTCTCTCTCCCGCTTTGTCCAGTGAATGGTATATGCGTTCAGAGATTACAGTGAGGATGTCTGCCGTGGAACGGGCTTGTCTAAATCCATATTGATGGTCGGTCAGAAGTTTAGCATCTGTAAGGTGCTGGACTAGAGCATGGTTAATTAAGGTCTCAAATATTTTGGCAAAAAGTGGGAGGAGGCTAATAGGGCGATAATTTAATGGGTCAGTTCTTTCGCCAGAATTCTTGAATACTGGTACTACAGAAGCAGTTTTCCAACAGCTCGGAAAGCAAGATTCATTAAGGCATTTGTTGTAGAGTTTGGAGAGAACTGGAGCTACTTCGGCTGAGCACTTTTTTAATAGCACAGCTGGGATGAGGTCGGGTCCACATGCTTTGACCAGAGTACCCCTTTTGGGGAGCTGGTTTCCAAAAACATTTTTAACCGACCTCATGTCTAACTCCGTCTTTGTGGGGAGGCAACTAAACAAACAAAAAAAATAATCAAAAGGGCCATTTTCCAGGGCATCTTATAATTAATCAGAAGAGACATTTTCAGTGCATTTTATAATTAATCAGAAGGGACATTTCCAGGGCATTTTGTAATTAAACCAGAAATTACTTTTCCCAGTTACTTTTGTAATATTAAAACTTTGTTACATTAAACGTAGTACCTATTCACAATGCCTCCCTACGGGACAGATTTAGACATCAGGGTTGTTTTTAATGTGGAGAAAAAAATTGTCTTAGTCGCAAAGGATTTCTCCTCCACTAAGAGAGAAGAAATTGAAATGTAGCATCTGAAGAACAGACACTACACTTTGATTTTAGCCAAAAGGCCAAGAAAAACAAATCATTTTTATTAGCTTTGCCTCAACAGCGACACAAATTTTTTTTTTTCTTTTATTAGGAATTGGAATATTCCACTTTGCTTTTAAGGGGTGACAATTTTTATTTGGAATATTCCACTTTCCCTTTTTAGGGATGCACAGCATGATAATGGACGAAGCGATGATCATAATAATAATAATAATAATAATAATAATAATAATAATAATATGATGATGGTGATGATGATGATGATAATTTTATAGATTAACACTCTCAGTTAAATCCCCAATTAAATATTACTTTTATGCGTGAAACCCTTAAAAAACTTGACAGAAAGTCATTTCTATTATTTAGAGTGGAAGATCAGTTTCGAAAATAATTTTAACAAAAAAAATTTGTAATTCTTTTTTGGGATGCCAGCACACCAAGATGCCAGATTTCAATCTGCCATTTTGGTTTGCACAAAAAAGTATGCCAAATTTATTTCGTAATAAAAAAATATTCTACAGAAAAAAACTTATTTGTAAATGTTTATCTAGCGAATAAACATAAAATTACATATAAAAAAACACATTTATTTTTTTTAATCCAACAACGGAGCTGAAGTCAATGTTTTGTTCCTAAAAGTAAACTAACTTTTTTGTGTGGCATACCGGAAAAATATTGTTTTCTAAAGAATAAAAATTAAGTTTATTTTTACAAGAATCTAGTTAATAAACATAAAATTACGTATGAAAAACCATGTTTATTATTTTAAAAAATCCAATTTATATTCTAATACACCTAAAAAAAAAAAAAAAACGATTCTCTATTCTACATGTAAACAGCTCGAAAAAAGTGGTAAAATACAATAAAACACCAAACAATAAGTTTTGTATATAAATTCAACGCAAAATAATCACACTTCATTGATCAGACAATGTTTTAAGGACATGAAACCAACTTTGTTTTAAATTTTGGGAATGTTAATGTTCCAAACTAGTATAAAATATGTGATTAGGTTCATAAGTAGTTGATGGGCAAAAATCAGAAGCTCACAGTATTAATGCTGGAGTCCCTCAGGGGTCCATCCTTGGCCCAACTCTTTTCCTGATCTACATTAATGATCTTCCAAACCACATCCTTACATCATTTGTAGACATTTTTGCTGACGACACTACCATCTATGGTAGCACATCTAAGACAGTAAACGACCAAGTTCTCTCCGATTCTCTCTCCTCTGATCTTGATCACGTTGTACAATGGGGAAAGGAGTGGTTCGTTACTTTTAATGCATCTAAAACCAAGCTTCTATCTTTACATCATCAACGTTCTGATCCCCATCTGGTATTAATTAAAATGAATGGCTCTCGTCTTCAGGAGGCCTCAAGTTTTGACAAGCTTCTGGGCTTGACCTTTACTCTGGATCTTAAATGGAATACGTACATCAAATCTGTTGCCAAGGCCGCTGGAAAAATGGTCGGATCCTTCTATCGATCCAGTAGATATCTCACTGCTGATGCAAATCTCTATCTATATAAGAGCCAGATACGTCCAAGGATGGAATACTGTTGCCACATATGGGCAGGAACTGCTAGAAAAGACTTGTCCTGTCTTGATAGGGTTCAAAATAGACTTTTTGGCCTGGTGGGAGATGTCCTTTTCTCTTTGCTACAACCTCTATCTCACAGAAGAGATGTTGCGGGTTTATCTCTGCTTTATCGTTATTTTCATGGAAAGTGTTCAACTGGGCTTCAATCTATGGTACCTCCTTGCCAAACTTTCACAAGAAACACTCGTCTAGCTGAAAACATTATCAATAATTACCCCCACTCTTTATCTGTGCCTAAACTTAAACATAGATTCCATGATCAAAGCTTCTTTCTTAGAACTGCACGCCTGTGGAATTGTCTTCCGTTTTCCTGCTTTCTAGCTGTCTATAATATGATTGTCTTCTAGTCCAACGTTAACAAGTTTCTAATGAGCCGTTCCACTTAAGTTAACAAATTTACCGAACTTCCATTACTATCGATTACTATATTGTCCTTTTGACTACTCTACACTCTTTAACCCTTATCCTTGAGTGGCCTATCGGCCTTGATAAGTGGTGACGCCTATGTAAAAATAAAAAAAAATAAAAAAGTCATAAAAGCCAGCTCCTTTTCTACTACTAACCCTAAATTTGGATGGTAATCTGAAAAATAAAGCAATTAATGTGATTTTATGGCTTTTCTGATCAGGGTGCAGCTGAGATAAGTAGGTCCCACAGACGAGCCTCGTTCTGAAAAATCTGAAATTAGGTCACGTGACAATACGACACCAGTGTTTCTACCATTATTGATATAGAAAGCATGAGCCAATTTTAGAAAAGTTATGAGGAAGCGAAAGAGTTTCTAAGAGAAAAAATATTTTACAAGCGGAATCTTGTCTTTAATTCTTTGAATTGTTTTGCTATTTTTATTTTTTATTTTTTTTACCTTTAGTTTATATTTTATTTTTTTTACCTTGAGTTTATATTTCACCATTTCGTTTTTTAGTAATAAATGCTTCTCTTCATTAAATACCGACCCTGTGTCTAACTCTGCCCTCGTGGGGAGGCAAGTAAACAGGAAGTAATATGGTGGCTGAAAAACGTTTTTTGACCCCAATAAAAACATTACAATACATTTAAACCCTGAAGAATTTGTTGTTCTAAGTTAACAACTAGGCTTGTGGGTTAATATCCAGATACGCTACTACAGAACACCGACCACTCTAATTTGTTTTTTTATAGGTAATTGAGGTCGCTGACAATGAATCTGATAGTCAAACTTGGGGCAAATTTACCGTTTGCATGGTATTTACCCCTGAACCCATGAACTACTTTCCACCATTTTGCAGCTTCCGTTTATGCTACGTGCATGCACGCTGTAGCATAAACGACGGCTTCACCAAGCAAACTACGTTGGGGGGAGGGGATTTTTTTTTTTTTCCAGGACATAGAATTTTCTAATTTTCAAAAATACATTATAGCACTTTTTGGGTGGAAAATTTAAAATTAGCTGAAAAAGAAATAAAACAAGAAAAGGAAAGCACTCCAAGTTGGAGTAGGGGGGGGGGGTAATTTATCTGTTTTTTTTTTTGTTTTTTTTTTTTTACCTGGAACGTAGAATTTTCAAATTTTCAAAAAGTAACGCACCAACATTTACCAATTAGAACACCATTTAACATTTAACGCGCGCCCCAACATCACATCCACCCCCACCCCCGCGCTCGTGCCCCCAATGTACACAGTAAAATCTTCGGAAAATGTTAAATGGTGTTCTAATTGGTAAATGTCGGTGCGTTGCGTTACTCACGGAAAAACGTTTAACTAAACTGCAAAAGCACCTATTAAGCCACATAAGTTCTATAATTGAATCCCCCTCCCGCAAAAAAAGAATCAAAAACAAAGATGTTTGGTGCTTATGTTTTTGTAAACCACATTAAAAACTACGCGAGACAAAAAAAAAAAAAAAAGTCACCCAATTTGTTGTACTTTTCTTTAAGTCATTAAAAAAAAATGTCAGTCCGTAATTTTTTGATTGGTATGCCATGTGAGAAGGCAGTTTGCCAGGAGAAGCAAGCCGTCGTTCATGCTGCAGCGCACGCGCGTAGCGTAAACGGAAGCTGCAAAATGGTGGAAAGTAGTTCATGGGTTAAGGGGTAAATACCATGCAAACGGTAAATTTGCCCCAAGTTTGACTATCAGATTTGTTGTCAGCGACCTCAATTACCTATAAAAAAAACAAATTAAAGTGGTCGGTGTTCTGTAGTAGCGTATCTGGATATTCGGCTTGTGTTTCAAACTTAAAAAAAATAAAATTAAATTAAAAAATCGCCCATGAAACACTAAGGCTTTTTTTCGTTTGTTGTCTTTTTTTGGAAGTGAGGGGGGGGGGGTGAAGCGCCGGCAAATTTGCACAGATGGCCAGCACAACAGGCCGACCCGGTACTTTTAAGAGAGGGGTACATGTCAAATATCTACACCGGTGAAAACGTGAATTCGATTTTTACACGCTTTCCGAGTAACTTGTGTTATTTTCATTCTTTTTGTTGTAAAATTTTTTTGTATTTAAGATTTTTTACGATAAAGTTTTGGGTTAACCTGTATGGATAGGTTCCCGACGTCTCGCCTTGTTCTGAGTTTGAGGAAAAGCCGTCTGATAAGCAGTGTCGAGGCAAAAAATTACGGGTTTGTATTACTGTACACAAAGATTCGAAAAAGTTGTCAAAAAAAACAAAATATAAAACTAGACAAAATACTGTTAGAAACTCGCTCAATATATATTACCGTGGCATAGCTTGACATATATTCGGTGGGTTTTTAAAAGTATTTTGTCTAGTTTATTATTTATAACACCTTTTCCCAAACTTACTGTATTAAAGAAAAAGTCGGGCGCCATTTTGAATTTTCCAATACATCGGTAAACACTGTATGTTTTTCGAGCTGAATAAACATGTTACATTGAATAAAAACACGAAAAATATATCCAGTTTGGAAGAAAAGTAACTTATCTTACCTTTGATAACATTTATTTGTTATATATTTGTTTTTTGTCAAACTTTTTCGAATCTATGTGTACAGTAATAAAAACCCAACAGTTCAAATAATTAGTATTTTTTTGCCCCCTTATAAATTTCACAAATAATTAGAATTTTTGGTATACCGAATTTTTTAAAATTCAACAGTTCAAATAATTAGAATTTTAAAAAAATAAACAGTTCAAATAATTAGAATTTAAAATAAATAAAACTTATGTTGTATCATGCGCCCTCACTGTATTTTCTTTTCGTTACGACACTTTCATCTATCTCCACTGTCGGAAATTTATCCTCTTTCAGGTAAATTCGACGCGAAAGTAACTAGCCTGAAAAAAAAAATGAAAGCATGAAATAAAAGGGGGGGGGAATAAAATATAAAGGTGTTGTTTCAAAACGAAGAAGAGATTTTATTCACAATAAAGTAAGTTGGGTTATCCTGACTCTCCGCACTCCTTTGTTTACCTCGGAAGTGACGTCACCCAAATCTTATAATACGGATGGCTACAATTGTGTAGTAAAAAAAAAAAAAAAAAAAAAAATCGTGCAAACCTTTTACCACTGGCAACGCCCGCTTCAGAGAGTGAAAGAAGAAGAGAATGGTCACTGCGTCTATTTATAGACTAGAGATCATGGGAAGAGTATGCAAATAACTTTGGACGGTTTTGTCCTATAAAAAGCCTGTATTTGGGAGAGAGGGTGTCTTTTCTGTTTGGCAGAAGTAATTGCTGTCAGAAGTGCATTGGACTGCAGGATTGAAGAGTGAAGATTGAGTTGTGGAGTCATTGTATTTAACCACAAGCTATTCCGGCCAAGAACAGATCATGGAATCTGGGATGTTGAGATTGGGAAAAGATGTGATACCACCTTTTAGTGGAGAAGGTGATGTAGTCGGATGGATAAAGAAAGTAAAACTGGTGGCTAAGCTTCAACATGTGCCAGACCTTGCCAGTTTTATTCCACTTTTTTTGCAGGGAGATGCACTCGCTCTCTATCTTGAGATGAATAATGCAGAACAAGAAGATGCAGAACTGATAGAGATGAGACTCGTGACCGCCTTCACTGAGGGGCCTTTTGAGGCATACGAAAAACTGCAACGATTCAAGTGGACAGGAGAATCGGTGGATGTTTATGCTAATAAAATCAAAAGATTGGCTGGACTGGCGGGATATCTGGGAAGAGGGCTGGAACATACAGCCAAACTGGCATTCATAACTGGATTCCCAGACGATGTATCTGTGGCATTACAGCAGCTACCGAACATAGAGAGAATGGATGTCAGCAAACTGATACCGACTGCACAGCTTTTAGTCAGCAAAAGAGTCGTAAAAAACTCGGACGTTGGCCGCAAGTGCGCAAACTAATGAGACTAATAAGAGAAAGAAAGAATCAAGCCTTCAGTGCTTTAGATGTCAAGGACCGCACCTAAAAAAAGATTGCACAGAGATCCCTAGGGCCAGGGCAACATGCTACAACTGTGGTAAATTTGGCCACATTGCGAGATATTGTCCTCAGATTCAGGGAAACGGGCAAGGGGGAGCTTCTGCGCCGCAAGCTACCCTAGCAATGAAATGAAGGCGCGATACTGGCCTCTTACTATAATAGAAGTAGAGGTGAATGATTCTGTAATGACTGCACTTGTCGATACTGGGTGCACCACTACTTTAATCAATTCCAAACTTTTGAAGGGATATGGAAGGAGCGGTACAGTGAAAGCAGTTGATGGGAGGAATATAGAATGTAAAAGAGCCAGACAAGTGGAGATAAAAGTCTGTGGAATGCACGTAAAGGTGAGGGCAATCTTGATGAATCACATCGTTGATGGGATCGACGTCATAATTGGAATGGACGTGATTAATGAGCTGGGAGGTGTAACTATAAAGAAAGCCAAAGTGAAGTTTGGAGATATACAATGTGCCATGGCTGCCCATCAGCTGAATGTTTGCAAAATCGAGGATAAAGACTTTGAAGCAAACTTCGATGGAGATAAATGGACAGTAAGATGGACATGGAAGGGAGAGCCTCCAGTATTGCAGAACAAAGTCCAATATTATAAAAACTCTCTGGAAGGCGATAAGAAATTAGAATTCGAGAAAGAGGTGGAAAGATGGATATCGGATGGTATTCTGTTACCATGGAAAGGAGAAAGAAAAGGCGTGTTGCCATTGATGGCAGTATTTCAGGCCACAAAAGGGAAAGTTAGGCCAGTGTTCGACTTTCGTGAGTTGAACCGTTTTGTGGCGTGTCATACAGGAGCGACACAATAGATGTATGTGATGAAAAGATAAGAAAGTGGAGACAGTTGGTAGGAGGGAGCGCAATAGTGGACCTTAAGTCTGCCTACTTGCAACTACATGTGGCAAAGGAACTATGGCAGTACCAGCTGGTCTGTTATAAAGGAAAAACCTATTGCCTAACACGATTAGGATTCGGACTTAATGTCGCACCAAAGATTATGACAGCCATTTTAAAAACAGTATTAAAGAAAGGAAGTAGGACGAAAGAGGCCACTGATTCATACATTGATGATATAATGATAGACGTAACGAAAATATCGACACAGGAAGTTGTGGAACATTTGAAGGGGTTTGGGTTAGCAGCAAAATCTCCGGAATCCCTGGACGGAGGAGCGGCACTGGGCCTTAAGCTTATGAAAAATAAGATGGGTGCACTAATGTTCAGGAGAGGCAACGAGATCCCAGAGATGGGAGGAGAAATTAGTAGGCGGGAGCTATTTTCGATCTGTGGTAAATTATTGGGGCACTATCCAATTGCTGGATGGCTGCGATTAGCATGCAGTTATGTGAAAAGAAGAGCAAATGGAGTGGATTGGGAAGAAAACGTTGATTGCAGAACCATGAAAGTGATGCAGGAGGTTCTAGCTGAGGTGAAAAAAGAAGACCCTGTTAATGGCGCTTGGCACATACCTGAAGTGAGCACAGGAGTCGTGTGGTGTGATGCAAGCAATGTTGCAACTGGCGTGGTTGTCGAGATTGGCGGTGTGGTGGCGGAAGATGCAACTTGGCTGAGGAAAAGTGATGACTTTAATCACATTAACATAGCTGAATTAGATGCTGTTCTAAAGGGTGTCAATTTGGCTATCAAATGGAGACTGACAAATATTGAAATAAGAACTGATTCAGCCACTGTACTCAGTTGGGTGAACTCTACTGTGGAGGAGAGTGGCAGAATACGAACAAAGGGTGCTGGAGAAGTGATAATAAAGCGGAGATTAGGGATGCTTAGAGAGTTGATGTCTGAATTGAAACTGCAGATAAAAGCAGTGTTTGTGCCTTCTGAAAGAAACAAGGCAGATGCGCTAACACGGATAAAAAAACAGTGGTTAATTGAGAAAGAGGAGGCGCCGATATGCTGTCTTGGAATTGGAGAAATTAAAGAGTTGCATGACATGCATTACATGGGAGTGGAGAGAACATTATATTTGGTGAGGCAAGTGGATCCGAATGTAAAACGGGAAGAAATTCAGATGATAGTAAAGAACTGTGTTCGGTGTCAATCGATCGATCCTGCCCCAAATATACATAATTCTGGGGAAATTGGAGTTTTAACGAACTGGACGAGACTAGCTATTGACATAGCACACTACCGAGGGGGAGCGTACTTATCAATAATTGATTGTGGGCCAAGTAGACTGGCGATATGGAAGTAACTGTGAGTGGAAGCCGCATCTGCAGTTGCAACTGAATTAGAAAAGGTGATGCTTGAACGAGGTCTAGTAAGGGAGGTGATAATGGACAACGGCACTGTTTTTCGCTCAGAAATCTTTCAGACGATGCTAAAAAAATGGAAGATTAAAAGTTATTACAGGGCAGCCTACAGACCTGGAGGAAATGGCATTGTGGAGCGACATCATCGGACCGTGAAAGCAATAGCTGAGAGAGGAAGAATATCGCCTGAAGAGGCCACATTTTGGTACAACATGTCCCCTAAGGTCGGGCAAAGAGATGACACAGTGCCACATAGAGCAATCTTTAATTACGAATGGAGACATCCTAGAGACATGTCACCGGAAATTAATGATCAAGGACCAGCCAGAATCCAAATAGGAGAAGAAGTTTGGGTGAAACCGCCTAATGCCCGATGCACAACGCAGTGGGGAAGAGGAGTGATAACAGGAGTGCAATCTCCAAACAACTTAAGTGTCAATGGAATGCCACGACATGTTTTAGATTTAAGGCGTGTGGTTCATTTAGGTGATGAGGATGGTGGTACTGAGCCAGGGAGTGATGAAGATGAATCGGTGCCGATGCAGAGACCGCAAAGAGAACGCAATGCGCCGATCTGGACACGGGATTATGAGATGTAAATGATCTTTAATGATCATAGGGGCGTGTAGTAAAAAAAAAAAAAAAAAAAAAAAAAAAAAAAAATTGTGCAAACCTTTTACCACTGGCAACGCCCGCTTCAGAGAGTGAAAGAAGAAGAAGAGAATGGTCACTGCGTCTATTTATAGACTAGAGATCATGGGAAGAGTATGCAAATAACTTTGGACGGTTTTGTCCTATAAAAAGCCTGTATTTGGGAGAGAGGGTGTCTTTTTTGTTTGGCAGAAGCAATTGCTGTCAGAAGTGCATTGGACTGCAGGATTGAAGAGTGAAGATTGAGTTGTGGAGTCATTGTATTTAACCACAAATTGTAAAAATAATTTGTTTTATTTTTCTTTCATTTTGAGCTCCTTTTTTACCCGCGCTATTTTTTAATAGTATTTTCAAATTAAATTCAAGTTTCACAATATTTTTTTTAATTTAATTGTTAGGTGAAAGTACAGAATAGTTACATGTTAAATAATAGGTTTCTAAATAATAGTGTTAAAAATAGCTCGGGTCGTAAATTGCAGGAGTACCTATAAAAGGTAACGCCGGATCGGAAAAAGAGCTCAAAATAAAAATAAAATAAATTCTCCGCTCAAAATAAGAAATGGGAGAAAAAAAAACAAGTTAAATTCTCCGTTGTAAACTGGTTTATTAATTGTAGAAAACAAAAACAAACGGGAGAAAAAAGGAGCTCAAAATGAAACAAAAATAAAACAAATTATTTTTACAATTATAGCCATCCGTATTATAAGATTTGTGTGATGTCACTTCCGAGGTAAACAAAGGAGTGCGGAGCGTCAGGATAACCGTAAGTTGTAACCAAAAAGAGACCGAAATTTGCGCTGGGCTCGTGACGTCATCAAGGAGCTAGCATTTCCCTTTTCATCAAATAAAAGTGAGTTCCGTACAAACCCAAAATAAGAATCATAAGAGATACGAACTAAAAAAAATCAAATACAAGAACCACAATATAAATAATAAATGTAAACAAGGGGGGATGTACTATTATTGGTACAAAAAAAATTCCAACATTCTCCTCCAAGAGGAAATGGCAGTCAACCTACAGTTGAATGACACCTGTAAATATTATATACACATTTTTCCTTTATATATATATATATATATATATATATATATATATTTTACAAGATGATCACCTCTTATCAAGGCCCGGAAGCCACTCAGGGATAAGGGTTATTGTATGCACAGTACATTAGTAGGGGGTTTAATAAAAATGTCTACTTAAGGGGGCGGATCATCAGAAATTTGTTTACGTTGGACTTGAAGACGTCCAGGTTGTAGTCAGGCGGGAAGCACGCTGACGGTACAGAGTTCCACAGGCGTACGGTTCTAAGAAAGAAGCTTTGTTCATGGAATCTACGTTTTGGTTTAGGCACAGATACAGAGTGGGGAAAATTTTTGACAGTGGTTTCAGCTAGACGGGTGTTTTTCGTGAAGGATTTGCGAGGGGGGACTAGAGATTGGAGCTCAGACGAGCATCTGCCATGGAAATAATGATAAAACAAAGACAGGCTCGCAACGTCTCTTATGTGGGAGAGAGGTTGCAGGGTAGAGAAAAGGGCCTCCCCCACTAAGCCACAAAGTCTATTTTGTACTCTGTCAAGACAGGATAGGCTGTTTTTAGCAGCTCCTGCCCAGATATGGCAGCAGTATTCCATCCTTGGGCGTACTTGGCTTTTATATAGATAGAGAATTGCATCAGTAGTGAGATATCTTCTGGAGCGGTAGAATAATCCCACCATCTTTCCAGCGGCCTTGGCAACAGACTTGATGTACGTGTTCCATTTCAGATCAGGAGTAAGGGTCAAGCCCAATAGCTTGTCAAAACATGGGGCTTCTCCTAGACGAGAGCCATCCATTTCAATTGATGCCAGATGGGGATCAGAGCGTTGATGGTGTAAAGATAGCAGTTTGGTTTTAGATACATTAAAGGTAACCAGCCACGTCTTCCCCCACTGAACCACGCGCTCGAGATCAGAGAGAGCTTTGTCATTTACGGCCTTTGATGTGTTGCTGTAGATGGTCGTGTCAGCATAGATGTCAACGAATGATTTAAGTATGTGTTTAGGGAGATCATTGATGTAGATCAGGAAAAGAGTTGGGCCCAGGATGGACCCCTGAGGGACTCCAGCATTAATACTGTGGGCCTCTGATTTCTGACCATCAACCACTACTCTTATGAGCCTATTGGAGAGAAATGATTTAATGATTGAGAGAACATTACCTGTGATACCGTAGCTGGAAATCTTGTGAAGTAGGCCTTTATGCCATACTTTATCGAAGGCCTTTGATATGTCAAGAGCAATTGCCCTGGAAAGGAAGCCTTTGTCAAGAGATTCACTAATCCTATGAGATATAACCGTTAGCACATCTGCGGTAGATCTGGCAGAATGGAAACCATATTGCATGTCACTAAGAAGGTTATTTTTGCTGAGGTGGTTGACTATTTCTCTATTTAATATGGATTCCAGCAAGTTACTCATGAAACCCATGATACTTATTGGTCTGCACTGAGAGGGAGATGACTTATCACCTGAATTCTTAAATACAGGGTATACTGATGAGGTTTTCGAGGGTGTTGGAAAACACTTCTCTTTAAGGCAACACTTAAACAGTTTCGTAAGTATGGGAGCAAGTTCTGGTTGACGCCTTTTTAACACTATAATTCGGATGCCGTCAGGGTCAGTTGCTTTACTGGAATCAAGGTTCTTGATTAGCTTGGCGACCTCATGCACAGATATCTGTATGTTACCTAGCGTGTTCTGTGTTAAAGGAGGAAATATGGGGAGTTTATGGCCTTCTTAGCATAGCACACAATGTATGGTTAGAAGAACTCCAGGAAACACATATCAGAACAAAAAAGCAGAAAAATTCAAATAAGCTCATTTTATAAAAATTCACATGAAAACCTTCATGTTTTAGGTTTGAACAGAGGAGTACCTAACCAGATTCATAAATTTAAAGCTAATGATCAGATGCAAGGTCGCAACAGAAGTTTGAATGGAGAATATTCCGCCAGATAATTAACTATTTGCATATAAAAGTGTATAAAGGCTGTAGAAGTTGACCTACCATCCAACTCCTCATCCTTATATTATCACTGGCAAACACCAAAATATCTCAGCTCCCTCGTAACCACAAGATCCCAGTGAGATCAACACCAATGCTACAAGAGGGACGAATCCAATCAATCCTATGCTTGGATAAGTTCTTCAACTTGGTGGATTGAAATAAAACTGAAACATAAATCCTGCACAAATTATGCAAGGCAATTACAGTTTTAAACGTTTGTATAGCTATATACATGTAGCCAAACAAACAAAGTTGAGTATAGGTGTCAGAAACACCCAGGTATCTAGAGATGTAATACTTATGGAAGACCCCTATCAAGGAAAGATCCAATCTTCTTGTATTCAGCATTGAAACAAACATCTCAGCATCAGAAAACTCACTTCTAACTAAGTATAAGATGGTCCTGAGCGCCTCAGAAACACCCCTGGACAAATCGATCTTGACTTCGATAGCTCTTGCAATACTGCAGGAAGCTACGTCAAGGCAGATCTTCAAAAAACATTTAAACACGATAACACCTGCATCTGACTCCAAAACAGAAAACGTTCTACTTAAAGGAGCAACTTCATAGAATGAAGGTTCTGCAAGTGATCTCTGCACAACATATCCTACACTCTCGTAGGAACTTGGAGAAGCTGAACTACACACCCTGTAGTCAGCAAATTTGACAGGATCCATCATGGGATTCTTTATTGAGTTACACTCAACCTGAATCTGGACGCCCCAGTCCAACTTGAGTTCACGTAACTCTTCAAAAACCATTCTCCTCTTGGTTTTTACACGTTCACAGGTGGATATAGTGCTTTCTGCCCTATACTCTTGATGGAGAATTTCTCTCCCAGTGCTAACATTAGCATTTAAAGAAGTGCACAAAACTTGCACTTTCACACAGGATTGACTCCTGTCCTTCAACCACTGACCATTGTCAGAACTACATGACCTGAGTAATATCTCACCGTCATGATTAAGTTCCTCATTATTCTGACAAAGTTGTGGTAGATAATCACACATGCGAGTTTTCGAACTCACATTTTTAGAGGGTAAAACAATTCCAACATTCCATGGAAATCCCTCCATGAATTTCTCAATATTCAACTGATTCATGCCCACGCTTAACAAGTCGTGGACACGAGTGGTATCATTCATGATACCTGGGAAGCTCACTCCCAATACATTTTTCTTTACAATATCACTGGCAAACTGCCTGCCAGAAAAATCAAACTTCAGCGCCTGTCTATGCAGATCCTCTGAAGTGGCACTTGCAACACTGCTTTCAGACTGTGATGCAGCATTTCCCAAGCCAAACTTGCCAGCACTCAGCAAACCGTCTTCAGAGTCTGGACATTTGGGCTTAGTAGTTGGTAACTCACCAAGCATCTCCTTAGGGGTTTTGAATATCACAGGGTTACACAAGGAATCACATTCTACAACATCTGCCAACCTTGAGAGAATGAATCGAACCTGGGACGAGAACACTACAACATATCCATGTCCTCACACAAGGAACGATCACCCAACATTTCAGTTATATTATCTACTGATGATAACCATTCATCAACATCGGCCTTCATTGTCATAAAATAAAGCTTAGGTAATTTCCTCTGCAACCGCAACAAATCTAAGACAACGATAATCTTCCCTAAATAAAACTTTCATTTCCTTACAAGGAATCCGGAAGAACGAGTGACCAACATCATGCAGCATTTGTTTTTTTTTTTCAAAAATATGGACTAAATCCAAACAAATACAAAAAAAATAAGCGTTCAAATTTTATACACAAAAAAATGCACATACAAAGGTTACAAAGGTATATGCATAAAATTCCTTCCTCATAGCACAAACAAAACAAAAAGCAGTACAAATATCAAGGGATACAATCCCTAGTTACAAATTAAAAGGGTCACTATGACTCAAAATTAAAATTAAGTGAATTTAAAATTCCAACTTCTACATGGAAGTTAATTGACTGGAAATGAAGAATAACGTTCAACACTCTTTATAGCAATATCCTCACTGAAATGTAGCCTAGGAAAAAAGTGGGAAGAGAGTTTAAATATACAACTATGTCGAGGGAGGGTACATGCCACTTATGTCACATGTGTATCTTCGAATGAATCCAAACAACCAAATGCAAATATGGGCTAAGGCGAAGAAAAGGGAACTTGTTTTTTCACAAACTCTTAGTATAACACAGTCCACAAAGCATGAGTATGAACTCACTATTGAAAATTATATCTTCAATGTATAAGAAATCCTTTTTTACAATAAAATACGAAAGTAATCACACACATGCGAATTCAACAAGTTTTAGGTAAAGTTGGCTTCACCACATAATACAATATCTATGATACTACCATCTGGTTAATTCTCAAGCCAAAGACATTCAGTACATGTGAGAGAATGTACGTATTCATTATAAATCAAAACAGTGGGGTATATACTTATTCCCTTCATTTTATATATATATTGGGAAAAAATACAAACATATAACTAACACCGGTTTCGGACACAGCGTCTCTATTTACTAGGCTTTCCACGAGGATATAGTTAGATAAAAGCCGTTTCTTAAAGTGGGGAAAATCCAGCTTCCAAAAAATATCGAACACGCTGGATTAGAACGAAAAATAAAATTACTTCAGTCTAGCAGTATCTCTTATTCGCTGACTAAGTACAGGAAATGCTATAGTTTCTCTTAACATAAAATATATTAGACAGATATAAATAAAGACATTAGACGTACATAAAAATGCTAAATTCAGGAGTAAACTAAATATAACATTCCAATCCCTGTACAGACGTATTATGTTAAATTCGGGAATTTTTGATAAGCGAATGTCGAATGTCCGAGACACACCCTACAAGTCTTCTTAACTCAATGGTAATAGTAGTCGTCGACGAAACTTCTAGGGGGACGCTAAGTTACAAGTTAACAATAAGGGAAAGGAGGTAACAGAAAAAGTCAATAAATGGGCCAGTGATAGGAGTGTATTTAACGCTAAGTAATGTATTGACAGAATGAGAATAAAACGGGTCTCGACATAGGAAAGGGTAAAGCACGCGTATCGTATCGTACAGATCGAATAGTAACTTAATTCACTAAAAATTATTCGAACAGAGCATTTAATTTGAAAAGTATTCTGAAATAAGGGACATGAATTTGCTAAATGCCTTTACATAATGGAAGAAATTCACAGTTGTCGACGAATCTAAGAAAGAGTCAGGTAGCGGAGGTAACAGAAATTTCAAGAAGTTAAATTTAATCCTAACTTGAAAGAAAAAGAATTAAAATGTATCTTGATTGGAAATACAACAATAATGTACAAAATAGTAGTATCTCCTAATCACACTCTCATATGTAATAAATTTTAGGAGCGTACTCACAAATTGAAAGCCAGTCAGGCACGTGCCTTTTTCTTTTTTTTTTTTGTTTAAAGTCCTTTTAGAAATTTCTCTCCTTCCATTTACATGCAAACCATAGCCACGCAAAATAAAGGCTTTTTAAAAAATTACACTCCTTCCAAATACGTGCAGACCTTAGTCACGTAGATAGTTTTCAGAAGCATGCCTCGTCACATGTCCGGGGTATTCTTGTCGGGTTTTCTTCTTTAAAGGAGGCTCCAAAATTCCTTGTCTGTACCGGGCAATGAATCTGCATCCACTCTCCACGTCGCTGGAACCAGAAAGAGACCGAAATTCGCACTGGGCTCATGACGTCATCAACGAGCTAGCATTTCCCTTTTCTTCAAATTAAAGGGAGTTTCGTACAAACCCAAAATATTCGCAACTAAGAATCATAAGAGATACAAACTACAAAAAATCAAATACAAGAACCAGAATATAAATAATAAATGTAAACAAGGGGGGATGTATTATTATTATTACAAAAAAAATTCCAACACCACAATTATTCCGGGGCCCTCTTAATTTTGTTGGGGTTGCCAATAATTTCTTGGAACAAATGTCCCGAATGTAGTCATACCACGTAATGGCTGCTTTGTCTGTTATTGTGCACATTTTGGTACATTGTGTTGCAGGGGTCTTATATGTCCAAAAATATAAGACTTGGATAAATGTTGTCAGTGGCAGCTGAACTCCTAAAAAATTCCCTTGTTTTATCAAAATGTGCTTCTTCTTTATGTGAAGGGCACATCCAACAATAATTTTTGTTCTTTTTTGCTTCTGTCATTTGTCTTTGACAAATGACGCACATAGGTCCTTCTTTTCGTAAGATGTTATTTTCTCGTAAGAAATTTTTTGCCTCATTGTAACAACTCCAAAATTTGCTCATGCTTGTCAAATCCATGTTGAAGGGGTTTTAGGGTTAGGGTAATTTTCTGCCTTGACACCGCTTACATCAGACAGTTTTTCCCTGAACTCAGAACAAGGCGGAACATCGGGACCCTATCCGTACAGGTTAACCAAGTTCTGTTTTTACGATAAAGTTTTATGTTTTGTTCTGTTATGTTTTGTTTTTTAGGTTGTATACTTTGTTTTAAGTTTTATCATGAAAATTGAAATTGTTGATCATGTTATAACAATAATGGAAATGCAGCCAAGGTGATGGACCTTTTCTAATTTTGGAGAAATATTGGGAAGTAAGGAGTTGGAAGCTGCAGCATTTTTAGGACTGGTATCTAATACAAGCCATTGCCAACGTTGTAATGGTGCTAAGACCTTGAATAAAAGGTCAAACCATTCCAACGGATTTGTATGGAATTGTCCATGGCCCTGCCAGTTCTTAGCCAGTGTGAGAAAGGGATCTTTTTTTTAAAAAAGCCGCTTGCCGCTAAAAAAAATTATTACACCTATTATTCTGGTGGAGCATGGGAATGCTCCAGTGCCAGATTAAAGAAGAAATACAGGTGGCAGAACATACCATAGTGGATTGGATGTCATACATCCGTGAGGTATGTGAAAGGGACGTTTTCGATCACCCAGTTATGCTTGATAGAATAAATGAAGAGACACATCTACTCAAAGAAGTAGAAATCGACGAATCTCTATTCTTCCGCCGCAAGTACAATAGAGCTCAAGTGAAGAATGTGGTATGGGTGTTTGTGGCTGTCAAGCATGGGACCAACAAGCGCAACATGACAGAGGTGGAGAAACGAGATAGGCAAACTCTATTGCCTATTATCAAATCCTGGATTCTGCCAGGGACCAGGATCATAAGCGATGGATGGGCAGTATACAATAACCTTCCATCAATATATATCCACAAACAGAACTTCGTGGACCCAGTGAACCCCTCAATTCACACCCAAACTGTGGAGGGGTTTTGGTCCCAGATCAAAAAAAGAATGTGAATAACAGGGACACACAAAAATTTGTTCCATTCTGTAGTGTTGTAAGTAAATGAAGGCGTAAAACAAAACCTCTTTCCAAGGCTTTATTGAACAAAATTCACAGCTACTCAAGCAAGAGAGAAAGAATTCAGTCTAAAAAAAAACAACAAAAAAACACGTGCAAAATCACGTGACAAGAAACTGATATTACATATCTTTTTTTTTTTTTAGTAAGAACAAAATTTAAATGAAAATATAACAATCTCCCCTACTTGTAAAAGAGATTGTAAATAGTTTTTTGGTTTTATAAATCCAGTCACTGGACTGGTCTGCGAATTCTGTTAGATCGCCATGGAGGTAGTTCACTATTCAAAGGACAAGTGGTCCTCTGGAAAGGTTGGTTCTCAGGGTTCTGACTATTATAGTCAAATTCATTTTCTGTATTAGGCGTAGTACTAACAGGACTTGCTTCAATCAACTACGTCGAGTCTGCAATGTCAGGTTGAATACTTTTAGCAGGATTTTGAGGTCTATCAGAGCGTGGAAAGAAAGCTAGATGTCTTAGTGCTACTGAATCTTCCCGACCATCATTATGTTGGATTCTTGCATGTGTAGGATTAGCTTCAAGGAGTTCCACTACCTCGACAATCGGGTCATATTTGCTCCTGTTACCAAACTGTTTTAATAATACCTCCCCAGGGTCACAGAGCAAAACAGGTAAAGCAGTACCAGTAGAACAAAGTTGAACATGCGTTTGTGAGGAGCTGCATTTGTAGTAGTGCACAGCAGGGAGCGAATAGCATTTAAAACATCCTGTAGAACATCCTGCCAAGCGCAAAGGGGTAATCATCTAGATTCCAGAGCTAATAACAGTGTTCCAAATAATGCCATTGTAGTGCTTGCATTGACTGTTGCCTCTTGGGTTGTATGCAGTAGTGTTGCTGGATCCACTTCCAAGTCGCGTCAAAAATTTTTTGAATTCTTCCGACATAAATGAAGTTCCTCGAGCGGAATGGATAAATGAGGGGAGTCCGAATATGGAGAAAATATTTGCCAAGCACTGGATTGCAGTTTGCAAAGAATAATCGCGACAAGGCAAAAGGAAATCGACTGCATTCATCAACGACAGTAAATATGCAACGATATCCTGTCAAAGATACCAGGGCAGGTCCTTTGTAGTCTATGGAGAGGCGCTGAAAGGGAGCAGTAGAACAGATGCATTATTAGTAGAATCGAAGAAGTTGTACATTCAGATGTCACACACCAGACTTCATTCATGGCATATTTCGTGACTTTACAAAATGCCAAAAGCGCTGTACTCCAGGATGTATTAATGAATTATGTAGTAATTTTAGTTCTTCCAAGGAAGAAGCAGCAGCACCACATACTCTCGATAATGCATCGGCAACAATATTTTCACTTCCAGGACGGTGTTTTATGTTGTATGACAACGGGAGAAGTTCCATTTTCCACCGTATAATTTTATCATTTTTAATTTTTCCTCGGTTAGCAGGTTTAAACATAAAAGATATGGCTTGCTGATCTGTTACAATAGTAAAGTGCTTCCCAGCAAGGAGATCCCTACATTTTCGGATACACTCGACTATGACATAAGCCTCTTTCTCGACTATGTGAAGTCATATTTCAGATGGGTTTAGCGATCGAGAAAAGAACGCTACAGGCCTCTCAGCCTGTAAGAGCGTGCCTCCGATAGCCTTTTTTGAGACATCGGTTTCAATAGTAAATGGTAATTCATCATCAATAACTTTTACAGACGATTCGGCAACGTCTTTCTTAAGTTTTTCAAATGAATTGATAACTCTAGGAGGCATGGGAAATTGTTTATTTTCGACAAGTGGACGAATTTTGTATGAATATTTGGGTATCCATTTTGCGTAGTATGAAAACATTCCAAGACACCTCATTAACGAATCTGAATTGGAAAGAGGAAGCATTTGTAAAAGAAGTTTCAAACGCTCAGGATCTGGTTGCATAGCCCTGTTACAAATTTGGTACCCAAGCAAATTGATGGAATGAAGTGAAAACTTTGATTTTTCTCTGTTTATTTTGAGGTTTTATGTCGAGGTAACCTTTAAAAAACATTCCAAATTAACATCATGTTCGTCCTGAGTTTTACCGCAAATAGTAATATCATTTATATATGAAAAAGTTCTAGATAATTTGTTGTCAGAAATGAAAGAATTCATAAACTGTTGAAAAGCAGAAACCCCATTAGTGACACTGAATTCGTTTCGCAACTACGGCAGTTAATTAACACACACTGTTGTCGATCTTCTGAACATACTCCTTTTATTGTCCAAGCGTTCGTCATCAGCCAATCGGCGGCCAGAAAAACAGTCACATGAGGCCTGACGTCATCGCTCAATAATCTTACAAAAACCACAGCCGCCATTTTTAATTTTTGCCCTCCCTGTGATCCTCCCAGCAGGTAAGACAACACGCGCAGATACGTGGTCGCTTTCTTCCTTCATTCTGTTCGACTTTACAGACACCCATGGGTATTCGTTTGAATTGGTACACACGATTTCAGCTTGAAAGGCTGTGTAGGGCCGATCTTCGGGACAAATTTCGATCTGGTAATACGCTTTGGATAAGTCAATTGTACTTAGTATACAATATTGGGTTAATTGGTTCACGAGATCCTCAATTCGAGGCAAGGGTATGCATCAAGTAAGGTGAAATGATTAATAGTTTGTGAGAAATCAACTACTAATCATTTCTTTTTATTAGGTGATGAATTCACAACAATCTGAACACACCATGGTGAATAACTTCTTTCAATTACATCATCCTCAAGCAGTTGTAGAATTTCCTTTTCAATGAATCGAGCATCCTCCTCACGGTAATTTCAGGATTTAGTAGCAATAGGTTTGCAATCAGGGGTTAAGTTTAGAAACAATTTCACAGGGGCACAGCTGATCTTGGTTAGGGCACAGATTTTTAGAATATCCTGAGGTCCACCAAAAGAAATAGTGATACCCTGATGTAGTTTTAAAAAAGGCACTCTGAGTATAATATCCATACAGGAATCAGGAAGCTCTGTAAAGTCAATTTCTTTATACTCGCAACCATTGAAGGAAATGTTCTCTGTGCAATATTCCGATATTTTGAGGGAAACAGCGAATGATGCCATGGAAATTACACAATTATGTTTTGAAGTAGACAACTTCATTGTTTTAACAATACAAGCACTGATAAAGTTATCAGAACTGCCGGTGTCTATGAGGGCAGTTAATTTTTTTCCTTTTAATTCAACAATTTTAGTAATGGGATGACACCTTAGCATGGGCTACCATAATAGCAGTCAGCATAGTAGAACGGAAAACTTTGGAGAAATTACCAAGTTTACCACAGTTTCGACATACCTTATTGTGGACAGGACAATGACGGTGATCATCCTTAAAGTGACATCTCCCTCCACAGTTGTAACACTTGCCATAAGCAGGAAGGGCAGCAGAAAATTGTACAGAGTCACATTCCATACGAGAACCAATAGAATCAGAAATTTTAGTAATAGCGTCCTCCTCACAGGATCAGTAGACACATTGTTAGTTCTAATAGAAGTAGTAGTAGCAGTGGCTGCTCCAATTGGGGAAGCATATGATTCAGCCCTAGCACATTGAGTAGCCTCTTTGAGAGTTAGCGTATCAGTTTCAAGTAGTCTAGCACGTATTACTGAGGACCAGAGACTACATATAAACGCATCACGGACAGATTCATCCCGGTAAGTAGTAGCAGTAACTCCTTTAAAGTAACAGTCAGCGGCAAGTCAATTCAAGACCTGAAGATATTGGTCGACAGACTCGTTTTCTTGTTGCAGATGCGTGGAAAGCAGATGTCTAGCATGAATAATGCTTGGAAACTTGTCGTAAACACCTTTCAGTATTTCAACAGTGTGTTCAAATCCTGAACAACCCTCGATAACATCAGCAACGGTGGGACTGATGTTTAAAAGAAGAACTTTGAGTTTATCAGGGTTTAACGAAGCAATAGTTGATAAATAGTAATTAAAGTTACGATACCACAATCTCCAAAGCTTGCTAGCCTGAAGGTCTGCCAAGGATACATCAAATTTGTCCAGACGAATGATCTTGTCCATGAAGGAAATAACATTTTTGTTCAATAAATTTTAGTGTTTGTAAGAAATTTTCCATGTACAACCGCCATATTGTTTTTGGCCGTCTACATGCTTTGTAAGCCGGTCTGTTATTGGTTTAATTTGAATGCGCCAAATTTGCCTTGGTGCCAATTTGTATTCATGTATTATTTTTTCAATCTGTAAATGAACATGGTAGATAGCAGACTCATAACAGCGACGCTCTGTTTCAGAGAGCCAGGATTTTACCTTCATGGACAGTAAGCAGTGGATGAACGAAATACATTTCTCTAAATACAGAGACAACATAATTGCTGAACTTATTCTACCCTATGAGGATATTCTACACTGTTCGGCATGATATATTTGATTATAGGAATTTATTTCTATTTCTTTCAGAGATCATGAGGTCCCAAATATGCCCGTATTGGACGCAACCTTCACACCATGTTCACCATGTACAACATGGATCCTTCTAAAGGAAACCCTATGAAGGCACACGGATGACCAGTATATTTCTTCTGTTTAATAGATACTGGGTCACAACATTCGGTTTTTGCCCAGAAAATTCTCAGTAAATTGCGTTCTGATAAATCCATAAACTACAAGAAGGTTAATATGGCAGTGAACATGCTGATCAGGAGTGACTCCTTAAGATTGAAGGAGTACTATATATCGATCAAATTAGGGAATCAAAATCCCTTTAGATTTGCAACTTTATTCCTCCAAAATTTAAATTTTAAATTCAAAGTGGATAACTTCAATAAAGATGTCGATAACTTATCTCAGGAAGGTTTCCAGCTATGTCCCGGATATAAGAATTTGAATGGAACCCACCTTATGGGGATTATTGGATTGGATCTTCTGAGCAAGTTAAATGATCTCAAGCTAGTTGAGTGTCTTAATGGAAATGCATGGTGACATAGAAAATTCATAATTCCGTTTGGCAAGAGTCGACATTTTTTAAAAAAAGATTTGAATGAGGTAGAATAGCCACCCTTCAATTGTATAGTAAAATCACTTCCTCAATCCAACAGTTATTTGATTGATTCGGTGCTAAATCAAACACTCTCTTATGAGAACGGTTTGAAGCCTTTCTTTTCCAAGTCCGCGGTCGAGCGTGGAGTTGAGACGTTTCTCAGTCTCGATTCATTAGGTATTAAAGAAAATGTTAAGTTGTCGGCTGTGGACAAGAAAAAAATAGAAGAGTTCAAAAACTCTATCATATGAGAGGAGGGAAAATATCATGTAGACTTACTGTGGTATCATGACAGGATCCCACTGGTAAACAGTAACTTTGTGACTTACTTAAAGGTAATGGACAGAGTGGCAGAGTCCTTAGAAAGGAAGGGAATGTGTAATGAGTCCCACCTGGGAAGTATGAAGATTATATTTGGGCTCCATATAGACCCGTTATTAAGGAGGGAATTCAACTGATCCCTAAAACATCGAGAGGGGATGTCAATTAATGACCCTGCCTACATGGGCGTGAACTTATCTGCTAATTTATTGGATTTATTGCTGGGATTCAGGAAAAATAAATATGTCCTTCTTGGTGATATAAGAAAGGCCTTTTTACAAATTCACTTTAAGTTGGAAGAGGATAAAAACAGATTTTATTTTTCCTTAAAAAAGGTGACAAATTATGTACTTATAGGTACAAAACAATTATATTTGGGTTTAATGCTAGCCCCTTCATCCTGAACTTCATTTTGAAATTCCATGCGGAAAAATATGCAAAAGATGCAGCATCGCATGCTATTTCCAACAATCTTGTCACCACCAGTTGTGATGGAGAGTCCCTACTTGCTATTTATAATAAAGTTCGTAGCAGACTGTCAGAGGCAGGCTTCGATTTACGATCCTGCAATTCTAACTGTTCTAAGATACAAGAAAAAATGTTGGAGGATAAAACTATTTCTTCTCCCTTCCCAGCCTTTGAGAAGGTATTGGGTTACTTATATGATCCTGTTCGGGACACGTTCAAACTTTCTCCCACTTTAGTGGACCCTGAGGTCAATACCAAACGGGGGATTCTTTCGTAAATATCAGGAGTGTATGACTCTTTGTCTATGCTTCTCCCCGTCATGATACAGGGGATACAGTCCGATCTGGAAAAGCAAGTTGTCGTGGGATGAGCGGATACCCGAAGAAGTCAATAAGCTGTGGCAAACCTGTGCCAAGGATTTAAATGACTTGGGGAAGTTTGAATTTCCCAGGCATGTATTGTCGAAAAATCAGTCTGTTGAATTTATCTGTTTCTGGGATGCATTGAAAAACGCGTACGGATTCACCCTGTATGTGAAACAGGGAGTGAATTGTTCTCTGTTGTTCGCAAAGGCCAGAGTGGCCCCAATTAAGGGGAAGTCACTTCCCACTTTGGAACTATTGGCTATGTTTTTAGCCCTTAAGGTAGCCCCTCAAGTTTTGGGTGCTCTGGGGTCCCTTAATATTGATAATTTTTTCCTGATGTCTGATAATATTAAATTTGGCGTTCTACCAAAATTAAAATATGTTTCTTCGTTGGAAAATCTGGCAGATCTTTTGACTAGAGGTATCAATACTTCTAAATTTTCCCAGTTATTCAATTTCTGGATGTATGGCCCGGAATGGATCAATAGAGATGGCACTGTTTGGCCAATCTCACCCTTGCCTTGTCTAAACGAAACTAATAAAAAAATTGTATCATATTTGTTCTATCAGGAGACACGTCCTTCTGAAAATACCTTCCCGTTGGATATTACAAGGTATTCCAGCTTATCTAAGGCAATCGACGTCTTAGAAAAAGTGTTAAAATTTTATGATTTGTTACATCACTGTAGTGCTGACAATTTTAATAGGGCCAAATTATTGCTATTTGCTAATATGCAAATGGAGGCTTTCCCTCAGGAATTAGGTTACTTGAAACAACCATCCGGGAAAGTGCCTCTCTCTAGGGTAACTGCCTTAGGGTTATTCCTTGATAAAGATGGGTTAATTAGAACCAGAGGTAGGATACAGAATTCTGATATTCTGCCCTTCTACGTCAAGTTTCCCTTTTTGTTGGGAAAATATTATTTAACAAAACTAGTGATTAAGGAAGCTCATCTTAACTGTTGCCACATGAGGATTAATTCAACCCTCAGTAAGTTAAGGCTGCCTCGGGTTTGGATCTCTCAGGGGAGACAAGCTGTAAAAGCCTTCATGCATACTTGCACCGTATGTAAAAAAAATAAATGCTCTGCCTTGTAAGGCACCTGCAGGGTCGATATTACCTTCTCATAGGGTGAACTTTTTCCGCCCATTCAAACAAATCGGTGTGGATTTCACTGGTCAATTTTCTATTAAAGTTGGAGGGATAGAAGTTAAAATGTACATATTACTCTTCTTTACATGCATGAGTTTGCGTGCAATTCACTTGGAATTATTGCTGGATATGAGCACCTGCTCTTTTATGCTGGCCTTTTTGAGGTTTACCAATTTATTTGGTATCCGATAACGCGAAATCCTTTCTTGCATCCAGAATATTGTTATCAGATGTACTCGAATCGGATGAGTTGACGGAACAATTTAAATCCATGCACATCATCCATCGAACAATTCCCCTTTACTCTGCCTGGCAGGGGTGAGCCTGGGAGAGACTTATTAAAACTGTCAAACAATGTTTGAGGAAACTGTTGAGCAGAAGAAAGTTGGATTATTTTGAATTTCTGACTGCACTCTCTGATGTGCAAAAGGCAATAAATGATAGACCCCTCACTTATATTGTTTCTGCCGACAAAGACTTTACTACTTTAACTCCGAATCATTTTCTGCAAACAGAATTCCAACCTCGTTTGCTTATTAATAATTATGATGTTGAATTATGTCCTGACCCCTACAAATAGGACTGCCTTATTACATTCCCTCAAAATGAGGAATAAATTTGTTGAAAAATTCAATTGTATCTGGCATAATGATTACCTCTTGTCATTAAGAGAAGTTGATGCCAAAATCAGGAGCAATTGTGCCCCCAAGTTATCCGTTGGAGAGATAGTACTTATTAAGACTCCCAACAAAAGCAGACAATTCTGGAATCTTGGTAAAATAATCAAATTAATTACGGGAAACAACAATAATATTTATTCCGCAGTCATTCTTAAGGATGGGTGCGAACAAGTCCATTCCTTAAAAAACCTAGTACCCTTGGAAATTAAGGGAAATGATGATATTGCATCAACTGAATTTATAGAAGAAGGAGGTTCCTTTTTCTGTCCAACCTATTCTGTTCCTAATGATGGAACATCGCCAATGGTGTGCTGCGATTCTTGTGACAGCTGGTACCATTTTAGCTGCATAGGAGTTAATCATCCTTAGAGGAGTGGTTTTGTTCTAATTGTAAGGATGAGGCTCCTCAGGTCGGTCCATATAGTGGAAATTAGCTAATGTCTGGATGCATGAAAAGTTGAAGTTTATACTGAAGATTGACAACAGACAATGGCATACATATAATATTAGAAAATTTACTGAATTAAAGTTATAATTTTGAATCTCAATTTGAATTGTCAACAATAACCATATTAAGTTAATAAATTTAACTGAACTAAAACATATTGAAATTATAAAATTGTCTAAGTTAAGACTTATGTTAATGAATTAACTTGTTATTTGCCGTTTATCCGACCATTTATCAATTAACTTGTATTAGGAAAAAAGTAATGATTATCAATTACTTTTTCTTCTCCTCCTTGGCAGTGTGTGAGAAATTTTCCACGTACAACCGCCATATTGTTTTTGGCCGTCTACATACTTTGTAAGCCGGTCTGTCATTAGTTTAATTTGAATGTGCCAAATCTTGTCTTGGTGCCAATTTGTATTCATGTATTATTTTTTCAGTCTGTAAATGAACATGGTAGATAGCAGACTCATAACAGCGACGCTCTGTTTCAGAGAGCCAGGATTTTACCTTCATGGACACCAAGCAGTGGATGAACGAAATACATTTCTCTAAATACAAAGACAACATAATTGCTGAACTTATTCTACCCTATGAGGATATTCTACACTGTTCGGCATGATATATTTGATTATAGGAATTTATTCCTATTTCTTTCAGAGACCACGAGGTCCCAAATATGCCCGTATTAGGCGCCAACATTCACACCGTGTTGACCATGTACAACATGGATCCTTCTAAAGGAAACTCGAACTAACATTCCCACAGAGGAATCAAACTAAAGGCTCTATGCGTATGGATAGCAAATTCAGCCACTGTTTTTGCAAATGACTTAGCATGACCAAAGATCTTTCATTTCTGATACATTGTGAATAAAGTTTGAGTTTAAAAGTATGGCTTTGTTTGTGGAATTTCATTTGCTGTCTGCAGGAGGAAATTGGGTGTGTGGGAAAGAAATTTCTTACATGTTGTAAGTAAATGAAGACTTAAACAAAACTTCTTTCCAAGGCTTTATTGAACAAAATTCACAGCTACTAAAGCAAGAGAAAGAACTGTCTTTTAAAGAAAAGGGAACACGTGCAAAATCACATGGCAAGAAACTGAATTTGCATATCTATAGGGACTGCCAAAATTCACCACAGAATTACTCCACACTACATGTAACACAATGTAACTTTATTATAAATTAAATTAATAGTATAACTTTCGTACCATTCAAAAGAAGAAGGACAAAATAAACTAGTAATAATTTTAAAAAAAATTTTTTATTGAACGAAAATAATGAAATTGCGAGACGAAAATCGTGTTTACAAATTGGCACTTTAAAATAACGTTCCCATCTGGTAGACATTCCGAACGTGAAAACATACCCATATTTAATAAATCTAGCAAAAATCAACTAATATTCAGATTTTCGTGACAGTTTCGATACTTATCCATTTTAGAATGAAATTACATATAAAATGCAGTTTTCGTAAAATATATGAGGGGAAATATTTTTTTAGTGCTTGTCCTCTGACCATATTTAATTTTTCGAAATTCGAACAAAATATATTTAAATCTATCGAAATTTCTATTTATTATGAAACATAAGAATTCAAATAAGTAAAAAAATATTTATTTTTTAAAAATTTAAATACACATATTGAACAAAAATTTACCTTGAAGTTGAAATTAAAAAATTGATATAAACTTAATATTATTATGTTTTTTTAATAGCGTTTTTTCGAATTAATATATACTATAATCAGTTGAATTGCCAAGAAAAAGAAACTTCTTAAAAATTAATTCATTTTTAAAAGATTAAAACGATTAAAATTCCATTATTTCAAAATGTTCCATTACAACATAGATTTTTAATTGTTTAAATTTTTTTAATGATTAAGTTTTAATATAAACATAACTCTTGTCAGCTATCTTATCGCCAGATTAAAACCAATTTGAAAATATTATTGCACAAATATTAAGCATTTTGTAAGCCTCTCCCTTCATATTTTGTTTGTTTCTTTTTACCAAACAAAATATGGAACTCCATAGGTAACCAAATGAACATTCAGTAAAACCGCATCTCATATTTAATATACAAATGTTTATAATATTACTAATCATTAAACTGTGTAAATCTTAAAACCTAACAAAATTATAACAAAGATTAATTATTAATTGCAGTTTGAAGAAGATAAACAAAGGTTTTTAAAAAATCATTAAGTCGCTTCTTCTTTTCCATGGTTCGCATAGTTAACACAAATCTGACGTCACGGAAACATGCGGTCCATTTTTCACAATCGTTTGGCAGACCCTACATATCTATTTCTTTTTTTCTTTTTTTTTTTTTAATAGTAAGAATAAAATATTTAAATGAAAATATTTTAAACAGTAAGAACAAAACAATTTAAATCAAAATATAACACATTCGCATCTAATGGAAGAACTATGGAGACGGCGTGAAAAAGGACACGTTTTTCTGTGCCTAATTAGATGTATCCGACAGCAGTATAGATTTTAAACATTGTTTACGTTTCACATTTCTTTTGTAAAAATTGTTTCATTATCCTATTTGGTAAATTTTTAGTTTACCGACTCCTTCGCATTGATCTCTAATTTGTCGACTTTTATAGGTTTTCGGATACGCTGGGAACGAATATCGCATTTATTTTTGTGCAAACACGCAGTTATCCATATTTGAAGACATTCAGTATCCAATGTAATCTTTATCATTTTTAATAGCGGCCATCTTGTTTTTCAATAATGAAAAAAATGCCAAAAGAAGCTAAATATGCCACATGTAACTGGAATTTCCCCTCCCACCACCGGCGTTGGCGTAAAAGAAAGTAAGATTTATTGGAGGGGGAAAGAACGTAAAGAAAACACAACAAATTAAAAACAGTACTTAGAGTAATATTTATTAAAATAAATCAAAAGGTAAAACAGAACTAAATTAAATCCTTCTTAGATAAGAGAAAAATCCAGGTTGTCCTCGACGGTCATACATCTAAACAATATGATATAAATGCGGGAGTGCCTCAGGGATCTATCCTTGGACCTCTATTGTTCCTAATATTTATTAATGACCTCCCTGACAAAACTGCCTCTGAGATAGGTATATATGCTGATGAAACCACACTCTATAACAGGCATGACAGGAAAACAAATGAACACATAACTAAAAAAATGGCAAAAACACTAGAGGATGACCTCCGATCTGTAGTAGAATGGGGACAAAAATGGATGGTCACATTCAATGCTGCCAAGACTAAACTGGTTTCCTTCAATAATTACAAGAAACCTTCTCTGCCACCAATAGCAATGGCCAGTGACTCCCTATCTGAGAGCACATCTTTCAAACTCCTTGGCCTAACGTTCACAGGAAACATGAGTTGGAACAATTACATTGAAAACATCGCCAGGCCCGCTGTGAAGAAGGTAGGTTCTCTCTACCGTGCTAGAAAACTACTGACACTTCTATAAGGCCACCATTCGCCCATGTGTGGAGTATTGCTGTCATATTTGGGCTGGTGCATCTGCTGCTAGTCTCTCGCTCCTAGACAAGGTTCAGAAGAGAGTCGCCAATCTGATAGGTCCTGAACTGGCATCTAAGCTTCAGTCTCTATCCCATCGACGAAACGTTGCATCCCTCTGCCTGTTCTACAAGTATTTTAATGGTGAATGCTCTGACGAACTGCAGACACTTGTGCCCCCACGACATAAATACCCCCGACAAACCTGACAAGCAGCTAAATCCCACCCCTTCACAGTAGAGATCCCTAGATGCAAGAGAGCCTTTTACTCTAGTAGTTTATTTCCCAGAACAGCTAGACTCTGGAATTCCATTCCAGGTCCCTGCTTCCTCAACTGTACAGACATGCAGAAGTTCAAGTGTAACGTGAACCAACATCTTGCTGCCCAAATCCTTACATAGTGCCCTAGTAGTTGCTGCCCCTGATAGTAGCCCCCTACACCAAAGTGGCAATGTGCCTTGTTTGGGGTGAAAATGTAATAAAAAAAAAAAAAAAAGAACACCGACCACTAATTTGTTTTTTTTTGGGGGGGGGGGATATTCGATGTTGCAGGCCACAAATAATCAAATCTGCCGCTAATTTACGGTTTGCATGGTATTAACCTCTTTTAATTGATCTAAAAAAAAAAGAAAAATTAAGTTTTCACAATACCAAAGCATATTTTATGTTTTTCGTTCTTTTTTTGGGGAGGAGGTATTCAAATATAGAACTTGTGTACTTTAACAGTGCTTCCTCCATGGAAAAACAGTTAGTTAAACTGCAGAAGTACTTGTTAAAGTACACAATTTGAATACCCCCTCCCCAAAAAAAGAACGAAAAACATAAAATATGCTTTTGTAAACAGCTTGTGAAAACTTACTGACAGCAATATTTTTACTCTTAAATGAAGTGAAAACTTTATTTTATGAAAAATATTTCTTGTCATTTAAAATGTCTGCCATGTATTCATACACCTTGTGAAACGTCAAGTGACTACGTGCATGCACGCATTTTAGTAAGAAAGTTAAGAAAATGAATATAATTAAGTGAAAAAAAAAATTTGTCCGTTTTTGAATTTAGGAAAACTCATCCCCGGAAAACTTGTCTCCGGAAAACTTGTCTCCGGAAAACTCGACCCCAGAAAACTCGTCCCCTTTTGTTAAGTAGGAAAACTGGTCCCTTATTGAATAAATATCGATTGAAAATACATTTTATGACCGTTCTTGAAGAAGATATTGTCTTTAAAAGAGAATACACATCCCATAATATTTAAAAAAAATATTTTTACTTTTTTACTGTTGTTTTAAAAAAATTAAACTAATTTTTCTAAGTTTTCGTTTTCTACCTAGCTTTGAAAGTTTTTGGTCTCTCAACTTATTTTAAAGAGTTTATTAGTTAAAAAAATAAAAAAAAGTAATGTCGAGTGTTAATTATAAACAAAAAATGTCCGATATAAGAGGATCACGTCTTAGGAGTATAATTGCTCAAAAATAGAAAATTAAAGAAAATATTAAGGTAGATATAGTTTTAAAACGAGCTTCCCCCCCCTCCAAAAGAAAATAAATTTGTATATTTTTAGGTAATAATGCACATCCAATAATATTTTTAAAAATATTTTTATATGTTTATTGTTTTAAAAAAATTAAATTGATTTTTCTAAGTTTTCGTTTTCTACCTAGCTTTGTAAGTTTTTGGTATTTAAACTTATTTTAAAGAGTTTATTTAGTTAAAAAGAAATAACATGTAATGGGTACTGGTAGCGGTTTTAGTTCCATGCCGAACACCATAAAAAAAAACTGAGTTCTCCCTCTCCCTACGCATGCGCAAAGAACATGTTTTAGTTGCCATAGTAACTAAACGATCATGAATTTTTATTGACTTTTTTTTATAAGTTTTACTGCTTATGAATATTGAAATAAATGAAATTACTACACATTTATTAGTAATAATTTGATCGACCTTTTTTTTTTTAAATAGCATTTTCTTTTTTAATGGCGACGTTTTACTGCGATAGAAATGGTGATAGAATAATAAATTTATTTACGTTGGTTTATTTAATGTTTCGCACCATTCATTCACTTTTATCGACTTTTTCTATTTTTTTTAAATAGCATTTTTTTAAACTTTTAACTTTTTCATTTAAAATTTAGACAATTTCAATGAATAAAATAAATCATTTATCATTACTATGTGTTTTTAGTTTTGTGTGTTGAATGAAACTTTTTTTCATTACAAAAAAATATTTTAAAAAAATATTACTAATAAATGTGTAGTAATTTCATTTATTTCAATATTCATAAACAGTAAAACTTATAAAAAAAAGTCGATAAAAATTCATGATCGTTTAGTTACTATGGCAACTAAAACATGTTCTTTGCCCATGCATAGGGAGAGGAAGAACTCAGTTTATTTTTATGGTGTTCGGCATGGAACTAAAACCACTACCAGTACCCATGTAAAGTCGCACTCGACATTACTTATTAAATAATTTTGAACAAAAAAATGTCCAAAAATTACAGAAAATACTGAGGTAGATACAGTTTTAAAACGAGCCGCCAAAAGAAAATACATTTGTATATTTTTATGTACTACAAGTGCCTCCAAAATGACTTTTAAACGATACCTTCCCCCCCCCCTCTGACTTTTTTTTTTTTTACATAGGCGTCACCACTTATCAAGGCCGATAGGCCACTCAAGGATAAGGGTTAAAGAGTGTAGAGTAGTCAAAAGGACAATATAGTAATCGATAGTAATGGAAGTTTGGTAAATTTGTTAACTTAAGTGGAACGGCTAATCAGAAACTTGTTAACGTTGGACTTGAAGACAATCATATTATAGAAAGCTGGAAAGCAGGAAAACGGAAGACAATTCCACAGGCGTGCAGTTCTAAGAAAGAAGCTTTGATCATGGAATCTATGTTTAGGTTTAGGTACAGATAAAGAGTGGGGAAAATTATTGATAATGTTTTCAGCTAGTCTAGTGTTTCTTGTGAAAGTTTGGCGAGGGGGGACCATAGATTGAAGCTCAGTTGAACACTTTCCATGAAAATAACGATAAAGCATACACAAACTCGCAACATCTCTTCTGTGAGATAGAGGTTGCAGCAAAGAGAAAAGGACATCTCCTACCAGGCCACGAAGTCTATTTTGAACCCTATCAAGGCAGGAGAAGTCTTTTCTAGCAGTTCCTGCCCATATGTGGCAACAGTATTCAATCCTTGGACGTATCTGGCTCTTATATAGATAGATTTGCATCAGCAGTGAGATATCTACTGGATCGATAGAAGGATCCGACCATTTTTCCAGCGGCCTTGGCAACAGATTTGATGTACGTATTCCATTTGAGATCAAGAGTAAAAAGGTCAAGCCCAGAAGCCTGTCAAAACTTGAGGCTTCCCCAAGACGAGAGCCATTCATTTTAATTGATGCCAGATGGGGATCAGAGCGTTGATGATGTAAGGATAGAAGCTTGGTTTTAGATGCATTAAAAGTAACGAACCACTCCTTTCCCCATTGTACGACGTGATCAAGATCAGAGGAGAGAGAATCGGAGAGAACTTGGTCATTTACTGTCTTAGATGTGCTACCATAGATGGTAGTGTCGTCAGCAAAAATGTCTACGAATGATGTAAGGATGTGATTTGGAAGATCATTAATGTAGATCAGGAAAAGAGTTGGGCCCAGGATGGACCCCTGAGGGACTCCAGCATTTATACTGTGAGCTTCTGATTTTTGACTTTCGAAATAATAACGTTATTATTTCAGCGCGGTACCAAAATTACATATAAGACCGTGTTTTCTTTTTTGTTGTTTTGTTTTCAAGAATTATTTAAACTGAATTACTTCTTCTAAATAAAATAATTGCTTTCTTTGATAATACATGTTTCCTTTCTTTATTTTTGTTTCATAATGACACAAAAAGTGTTAAAACTAGAGTATTTTTTAAATAAATATTTGGTTTCGTTTTTCGTATCTTGACTCCGTTATCAAGTTTATTTTTTTAAGCAAGAGTTAAAAATATTTTTTTTTAAATATTATAGAGGTGCATATGTCGTGATAATACATACTTTGGAAGCATTGATAAACAGACTCGAAGGTGGTGTAAAATGCGTTCTTTATTGTCTAGTAGTAAACGTTGCACTGAGAAACAATGGCGGACGAGATTCATACGTCACGGGCCAAGGGGCATAACTCTAGGCGACTAATAGTCTCTTAGCCTATATTATGACATCCCTTCCCTTCCATATATATGTATATAGTCCAAGGGCGATATTTAGCCTTTATCTGATTAAGGGATAACATAATCTCTAATATATTATTTAGCTTGTCTCCATTGTTCTAGGGTAATGGTATTGTCTCTTTTTTTTAGGATAGTGTAACCTATAAGTTCAGTTTCTGAGGAGCATTCACTCGTCTCTGAGATCTTCTTAATTCGGGGGTGAGTTTCTCAGTTCGGGTGTGAGGCGTGCCGCTGGAGTGTTGTTCGGTGGTCGGCTGTTCGATTTGTTTAGGGGGGGGACCTTCCTTCTGGGTGGGATCCGGTGGAGAGTCGCTGGGGCGAGGTTGGTCGGATCTATTTGCGGTTGTTGATCTCCTCCCAGCTGGTCTGAGGAACTGCCTGTTCCTTCTATAGGTGTTACCGTTCTCAGATTCAACTATGTAGGATCTGGGTGTCACGCTGGAGCGCTGAATTTTTCCAGGCTCCCATATCTTTGCTTTTTCCTGCTGGACATAGACATTCTGTCCTGCATGTAGGCGGGAGTGGTGTCTGTTATGTTTCCTGTCATAGCAGACCTTAGAATGATCTTTCTGTTTCTGTATGGCTGTCCTAGTCTGCTCATCGCCAAGTTGTTGCTTGGATACTAGGGGTGTCCGTATTTTTCGTCCGTTGAGTAACTCTGCCGGGGACTTAATGTCTGATGACAGTGGCGTGGCTCTGTAAGCCATCATTGCTAGGTAGCTGTCTTGACCAGTTTCCCCTGCCTTCGTCAAAATTTTCTTGCATGTTCCCACCATTCTTTCGGCGAATCCGTTAGACTTGGGGTAATGTGGGGACGATGTCCTGTGTTGGAAGCTGTACGTCCTGGCAAAATCTTTGAAATCTTTACTTGTAAATTGTGGACCATTGTCCGAGTACAAGATTTCCGGCACTCCTTGTTCCTCAAATATCGTCTTAATACTTCTAATAACGGATATTGATGAGGCGGACGGAAGGCGTCGTACGAAGGGGTTTCGGCTGTACTGATCTGCCACAAGCAGATATTCTTTCCCTGCCAATGTGAACAAGTCTGTGCTGACGTACTGCCAGGGGTACGTAGGGGTTTCGTGCTGGAGTATTGATTCGGGCGGGATACTGGCTTGGTATTTCTGGCATGTGTGGCACTCTCGGACTATATCTTCTATGTCCTTATTTAACCCTATCCAGTACACCGCTGAACGCGCTCGTAACCTCGTTCTCTCTACTCCTTGGTGTGAAGCATGCAGCTCTTCCAGTATGCCTCTTTGCAACGAGGCTGGGATAATGATTCTCTGGCTCTTGAGTAGAATTCCATCCTGGACCCCAATCTCATCTCTGAAATTCCAGAATGGCAGGAGAATTCCTGGGCAGTCAGCCCGGTTGGAAGGCCAGCTGGTCAATACCATGCTTACAAGTTGCTTTAGGAGTGGATCCTGGGATGTTTCCACTCTTATATCTTCAACTCTCGTCGGCGCAAAGTTGAGGTATGAGATCATGCTATGGACGTTGAGATCGATCCCTTCAATGTGCCCACTGGGTCTGGGTGCTACTCGTGACAAGCAGTCTGCAATTGGAACTGTTTTTCCTGGGGTATATTTTACAGTAAAATCATATCCCTCGACCTTCAATAACATTCTAGCCAGTCTTGGGGGTGCTTGTGCTAGATTTTTCAATGCTATCGACTCCAATGGCTTGTGATCCGTATGAATTGTCGTTTTGTGGCCCCAAACGTAACTGTGAAATTTCTCCAGGCCAAAGACGATAGCCAACATCTCCCTCTCTATGTTTGAGTAGCGTGTTTCTGGTCCGGAAAGTGCTTTGCTCGCGAATGCTACTGGTCTGTCGTTTTGTAGCAGAGCCGCACCTATACCCATTGAAGACGCATCTACCTGTAGCACTATTGGTTCTTTAGGGTCGAAGTATCGGAGTGTCGTATGATTTCCGATCTCTTTTTTGATTTCTTTGAATGCCTGTTGCTCCTGTGAAGACCATGTGAAGTCATTCTTCTTCGATGTTAACTCACGTAGGGGTTTTGTCAGTGTCGCGAGTCATGGAGAGAATTTGTTCAAGTAGTTCACCAGGCCTAGGAAGCTGGTGAGCTGCTTTGCATCCTCGGGGGGTTGCATCTGTGTGATCGCCTCTATTTTCCGGGGATCTGGCTTGACACCGTCTCTTGAGATTATGTGGCCGTAGAAAGGGATTTCGGAGGTTTTCACCACAAATTTCTCTGAATTAAACCTGCAGTTTCTTTCCCTTGCTCTAAACATTAGCTGCCTCAGTGCCTTGTCATGGTCACTGCCGTCTTCCTCGAATCCGTACACTACTATGTCGTCGCATATGGATAGGACATTTTCGAGGTCTCCGAAGTTTTCCTGCATGGCTCTTTGGAACTCATCTTGGGCAGATTTGACTCCCATGGGGTACCTGTTGTACATGTATCTGCCATGTGGGGTAATGAATGTTGTGAGACGTCTCGACTTTTCGTCCAGTTTCAAATGCCAGTAGCCGGACTTGATATCGACTTTTGTGAACCATCTAGCGTTGTCTAGTTCCGCAGTGATGTCTTCGAATGTCGGAGTCGCATAGTGTGGTCTGTGCACTGCTTTATTTAAGTCTCGGGGGTCGAGGCATAGCCTGACCGATCCGTTCCTTTTAGTGGTACAGACGAATGAGTTTACCCAGGGCGTTGGGTCCTTTACAGGGGAAATTATTCCCTGGGCCTCTAAGGAGTCCAACTCCAATTTCAACTTTCCTTTTAGGGATATTGGGACTCGACGTGGTGGGTGGACAACTGGTGGTACTTCGGGGTTTAAATGGATGGTGTGTTCACCTGGCAGACAACCAATGGAGTCGAATACGTCTGGAAATTCCTCAATGATTTTCCTCCTTTCTCCAAGGTTTCCCATCGTACATGGTTCCTGCACGGGGACCGGTTTCATGTCGTGCGGGGGAGTAGGCCGGGATGCTTTGTCCGTCACATGAGTTGTGTCCGTTTTTATAGCCAAGTTAAGGGTGACTAGCCCTAATTCTCTTGATGTTTGGAGTCCTATTAGTATAGGGTCTCTTGATTTCACCACGTGAAAGGTCGCTTTAACGAACTTGTCGCGGGATCTGACCCCTAAACGACAGGTCCCTTCTTGGTCTATCGTTGAGCCTCCAAACGCAATTAGCCTTATAGCTGATTTTTCCAGTGGTACTCCTTTCAGTTCCTTGAATACCTGTTTAGGTAACAGGTTGCTCATTGCACCTGTGTCGATTTTCGCGTCAACCTCTATTTGGGCTTTGCTGTTGCCTATCTTCAGTTTTGTGAAAGCTTCTGTGGTCGCTAACGGTAATTCCTTTACTGTGTGAAAGTACAGCTCCTCTGTGGAACTGTCGTCGTTGCTACCCATATGTGCTGCTGCCATGTGGATTTTATTCTTATTATATTTCCTCTGTGGCTGGAATGACTGTCTGCGTGTGTGCCCCTCGTCTCCCATTTTAGAGTGGCAAACTTTAGCAAAGTGTCCCTTTTTATTGCATTTTAGGCAGTATTTGCCTTTAGCTGGGCATTTATATTGATGGTGTTTTGTGCCACAATTACCACATGTGGTAGGTCCACTGGGCTGTCTGGCTCTAACTGCGAGTGTAGAGCTGTCTTCTACTGCTGTTGTACGTAATGCTTCCATTTGTTTACACGTGGCTTCTTCTGTCTCGACGATTCCGAGTGCTTTCTCGATCGTGAGATCGCTTCCTTCTCTTATTAGGGACTTTTGTGCAGACTGTAAATAAATACCGAATATGAATAGGTCCAACACAATGGTCTCTTTTAAAAACAATATCTCCTTCAAGAACGGTAATAAAATGTGTTTTCAATCGATATTTATTCAATAATGGACCAGTTTTCCTACCTAGCAAAAGGGGGATTTTTCCAGGTACGGGTTTTCCAGAGACGAGTTTTCCCGGGACGAGTTTTCCGAGCACCTCCGTTTGTATATTGGAAAGCGGAACAATATCCGGAAAGGTGAGGGGGGGGGGGCTCATTTCGGTATTGAAAACGAAAAATGTTTTGGGGACCATGTTTTGGCTCTGTTTGGCTGTTTTGGCGGTTTTTCGTAAATGGGAAACAAGATGGCCGTCAGCAAAAACAATAACGATTACGTTGGATACTGAATGTCTTCAAATATGGATAACTGCACGTTTGCGCAAAAAATAAATGTGGTATTCGTTCTCAGCGTATCCGAAAACCATTCGAGTCGACAAATTAGAGGTGAATGACGAGGGGTCAGTAAACTAAAAAAAATAACTCAAATTTATTTAGTTTTTATTTTGTTCATTTTTCTGTTAAATAGTTATAAATATACATAACTCGTTGAATAAATACTTATAAATATGTATCATTCGTTCTGTATAGTTTCTTATAAATAAAAAGGTTTAAATATATGTTCGTTTTAAAAATGGAATTCACGGTTTCACCGGTGTAGATATTTGGCGTGTCCCTCTCTCTTAAAAGTACCGGGTCGGCCTGTAATGCTGGCCATCTGTGCAAATTCGCCGAAGCGCTCCCATTATCCCAAAGAACCAGCTATGTAAACACTTTGCAATATTTTTCAATAATTATTTACAACAAATTTTCTTTACAATCAATGGTACGTAGTTTAGTCAAGACATTAAAAGAATGAAAATATCGAAAAAAGTTTAAATTGTACGCATCAGTTATGGAATGAAGTTCTCCGAAAAAGAATTTAACTTAATTTAATCAAGTAGTTTTTATTTTACAGTGAAAAAACAATTTGTTATGATACCGGGCCAAAGGTTCGATTTTTAGGAAGAAAAGCTAGTTATTAAAGATGGGGAGGGAGTGTCCGCGCTTTACATGGAGTTATCTCCCGTGTCGTTTCTAAAATTCACACAAAAATTTTTAACAAATCGAAGATGTCTGCCTTCAACGCGCTCTTATAAAAATGTTTTTCCGCTGTAAAAAAAAAAAAAAACTACTCGATCAAATTAAGTGTCATTCTTAACATGGGGAGGGGGGGTGTTTTGTACCTATTTTGGTAAAATCCATTGAGTGCGTATGGTGGATTGGTGGTTATATGAGAAAATAAAGCTGTGTATACATTATAAATGTTTCTTTTCTGTGTCTTATGTTATACATTAATACATTAGGGGCAATTTCGAGTTATAAGTTTATTTACTGCACCCATCTGAACTAGAGAAAATCACGATTTAAATGTGTATGCTTCGTCTAAATAACTAACGATGAATATCTAATATGGCCGCCGCCCAGACGGGTGATCAAAAAACTTTGAACTCGAAATGACCCCTAATGTAGGTACTAATGTATAACATTAGACACAGAAAAGATACAAACCCTAAGTTGACATATATTCTGTAGTTTTTTTAATAGTATTTTGTCTAGTTTATTATTTATAATACCTTTTCGCAAACTTAACCTGTTAAAGAGAGAGTCGGGCGCCATTTTGAATTTTCCAATACATCGGTAAACACTGTATGTTTTTCGAGCTGAATAAACACGTTACATTGAATAAAAACACAAAAAATATATCCAGTTAGGTAGAAAAGTAACTTATCTTGCCGTTGATAACATTTGTTATATATTTGTTTTTTGACAACTTTTTCGAATCTATGTGTACAATAATACAAACCCCGCCGCTGAAATACACATTTGCCTTTATTTTTTTTAATCAACAGTAGCTTTGAAAAGGGGTTAGTTTATTGCTAATCGCTTGAAGCGCCCTACCGAGGAATATTTTTTGCGTGTATGCGGGGAAACAGAGTGCCCACTGGTTTTTTAATCCCCACTTTTCTAGATTTTTTTTTCTCCTGTGTGAGTGAGTAGTCGCATAAACAAGGAAGTTCGTCAGAACAAATTTTTTAAATTGCCTTTTTAAAAATTATAAAATAAATGTGTTCTGCTTTTATGCGGAGACAAATTCAGTTTTTTCAAAAGGAAAATCAACAAATTGGCAAATGATTTTTCGATTTCACAAAAATCCGTAAGAGTAAGAAAAAAAGAAACATTGATTTTTCAAAAAGCGACATTATGAAAAGAAGAAGGAAAAAAAAGTGTGAGATAGATTAGTTAAACTGAAGACAATAAAATATTTTTAAAAATTAACTTACGTCAAAAATTGAATTCAACTTTTGAAAAAACAATCTTGTGAAAAGTGAAAGAATACAAACTGAAACTAAAAATATTTGACACATGTTACTAAGAATTTTTTTAGTTTCAGTTTGATAAATAAAAATGAAACTAAAAATTTCGTGAAAGAAACACGTTCTTCCGTTGAATTAGTCCATCCACCACCCCCCGCCGATAGAATGAGATTCTACTTTTATTAGGCGATATGTGTAGCCGCATTTAGGAAAACTGGTTCCCGGAAAACTCGTCCCCTTTTGCTAGGAAGGAAAACTGGTCCCTTATTGAATAAATATCGATTAAAAACACATTTTATACATATTCAAATAATGCTTTTGCCACCGATTTTTGGCCTCAAATCGTACGTTCAAAAAGTTTTCGTGTTTAAATAAACCCAAGAAAACCTTTTGCGCATATGCTTTTGAAGCAATCATTAAATAAAAAACACTGTTCCCCGAGAAGTACTAAATTTTTTAAAGAAAATATTTGTTTTATTTGATAATATAAGAAGTGGGGTTAGTATTACTGTACACATAGATTCGAAAAAGTTGTCAAAAAAAAACAAAAAAATAAACAAATATATAACAAATAAATGTTATCAAAGAAAGGCAAGATAAGTTACTTTTCTACCAAACTGGATATATTTTTCGTGTTTTTATTCAATGTAACATGTTTATTCAGCTCGAAAAACATGCATACCGATTGGAAAATTCAAAATGGCGTCCGACACTTTCTCGGAGAGGGTGAGCTTGGGAAAAGATATTATAAATAATAAACGAGACAAAATACTGTTAGAAATTCGCTCGATATATGTTACCGTGACATGAGTTGACATATATTCGGTTGTTTTTTAATAGTATTTTGTCTAGTTTATTATTTATAACATCTTTTCCCACACTTACGGTGTTAAAGAGACAGTCAGATGCGCCATTTTGAATTTTCCAATACATCGGTAAACACTGCATGTTTTTCGAGCTGAATAAACATGTTACATTAAATAAAAACACAAAAAATATATCCAGTAAGGTAGAAAAGTAACCTATCTTGCCTTTGATAAGATTTATTGGTTATGGTTAACTTTCGTCACCCGTTGTTTACAAAGCCATTTGCCGGAAGTGACGTTTTATCTACGGATGATCAAAACCGTATAGAATGAACCTTTTTTTTTTATATAAGTTTTATTCAAACAGGCTTTATTTGAACTTAATGGACTTTTTTTTGTATTTATTAACTGTTTTATTCTTTTTATCAAACAAAAATAGAATTTTTATATTGACATATTATGGACTGTTTTTCGAACATCGAAATTTTAAAATTAGTTTTATTAAAAAAAAAAAAAAGACGGTGTTTTTTTTTTTTAAATGAAATTCTAAACTTAGGAAAACTCGTCCCCGGAAAACTTGTCTCTGGAAAACTCAACCTCGGAAAACTCGTCCCCTTTTGCTAGGTAGGAAAACTGGCCCCTTATTGAATAAATATCGATTGAAAACACATTTTATGACCGTTCTTGAAGGAAATATTGTCTTTAAAAGAAAATACACATCCCATAATATTTTTATAAAATATTTTTACTTGTTTACTGTTGTTTTAAAAAAATTAAATAAATTTTTCTAAGTTTTAGTTTTCTACCTAACTTTAAAAGTTTTTGGTCTTTCAACTTATTTTAAAGAGTTTATTTAGTAAAAAAAAAAAAAAAAAAAAAAGTAATGTTGAGTGTTCCTTATGAACAAAACGAATTCAGGAAAACTCGTCTCCGGAAAACCCGTCCCCGGAAAACTCGTCAAAAAAATAAATTTGTATATTTTTTAAGTACTGCACAAGTGTACAAGTGCCCCCGAAATGACTTTTAAACGATACCTTCCCCTCCCAATGTTAAGAATGGCTTTCGAAATAATAACGTTATTATTTCAGCGCGATACCAAAATTACATGTTTTCTTTTTTGTTTTGTAATAAGACAAGAATTATGTATACTGAATTAATTCTTCTAAATAAAATAATTGCTTTCTTTGATAATACGTGTTTTCTTTATTTATTTTTGTTTCGTAATGACACAAAAAGTGTTAAAACTAGAGTATTTTTTAAATAAATATTTGGTTTCGTTTTCCGTATCTTGACTCCGTGATCAAGTTTCGAAATTTATTTTCTTTTGGAGGTGGGGGCGGCTCGTTTTAAAACTATATCTACCTCACTATTTTCTTTATTTTTCGAACATTTTTTGTTAAAAATTATTTACTAAGTAATGTCGAGTCTGACATTACTTGTTATTTCTTTTTAATTAAATAAACTCTTTAAATAAGTTTAAATACCAAAAACTCACAAAGCTAGGTAGAAAACGAAAATTTAGAAAAATCAATTTAATTTTTTTTAAAACAATAAACATGTAAAAATATTTTAAAAAATATTATGGGATGTGCATTATTACCTAAAATTATACAAATTTATTTTCTTTTCGAGGGGGGGGGGGCTCGTTTTAACTACCTTAATATTTTCTTTAATTTTCTATTTTGGAACAATTATCCTCCTAAGACGTTATCCTCTCATGTCGGACATTTTTTGTTCATAAGTAACAGTTCGACATTACTTTTTTTTTTTTTTTAAACTAAATAAACTCTTTAAAATAAGTTGAAAGACCAAAAACCTTCAAAGCTAGGTAGAAAACTAAAACTTAGAAAAATTAATTTAATTTTTTTAAAACAACAGTAAACAAGTAAAAATAATTTTTAAAAATATTATGGGATGTGTATTCTCTTTTAAAGACAATATCTTCTTCAAGAATGGCCATAAAATGATATTTATTCAATAAGATATAGTCAACAACCTCAGCAGGAATAACCTTCTAAGTGACACACAATATGGTTTCCGCTCTGCAAGATCTACCACAGATGTGCTGACGGTTATATCCCACAGGATTAGTGAATCTCTTGACAAAGGCTTCCTTTCTAGGGGAATTGCTCTTGACATATCAAAGGCCTTTGACAAGGTATGGCATAAGGGTCTACTTCACAAGATTTCCAGCTACGGTATAACTGGAAATGTTTTCTCAATCATTAAATCATTTCTCTCTGATAGGCTCATAAGAGTAGTGGTAGATGGACAAAAATCGGAGGCCTGCAATATAAATGCTGGAGTCCCTCAGGGGTCAATCCTGGGCCCAACTCTCTTCCTGATCTACATCAATGACCTCCCTAAACACATACTTAAATCATTCATTGACATCTATGCTGATGACACGACCATCTACGGCAACACATCAAAGGCTGTAAATGACAAAGTTCTCTCTGATTCTCTCTCCTCTGATCTCGAGCGCGTGGTTCAGTGGGGGAAGATGTGGCTAGTTACCTTTAATGCATCCAAAACCAAACTCCTATCCTTACATCATCAACGCTCTGATCCCCATCTGGCATCAATTGTGATGGATGGCTCTCGTCTGGGTGAGGCCCCGTGTTTTGACAAGCTTCTGGGTTTGACCTTTACTCCTGATCTGAAATGGTTTCCGAAATTTTACTTTAAAGATTCTTGTCACCATCACACAGTGCAAGTGGGGTGGGAGATGGGCTGCCTTGAGCGACTGACTCGCTGGCTTTGTGAATTCCTTCCCTTTTTGCCCGGTACACGTATCTAGTAGTCGGCCTTTAACTGACCTGTGAGTGTGTGCGCTTCTCTCTCGCCCCATCTCCCTTTTTACCTCTCTCTCTCTTTCTCTATCTCTGTCCCAATTTGAAACGACCTGTCCGTTCTTCCTCCTTTTTGCCCTTGGCCATTGGCCAATCAGGATCCTTGTGGAATGCCCCGTTTTATGTGCCCTTTTAAAAAAAATCAGTTTGGAGGTTGGCCATCTTGGAAGAAGCATCCTTTAGACTCCGTTGCTGACCGTTTTTCGGCAACGTATTTTGTATATTTTTTTATCCTTTTCTGACAGTGGAGTGCCTTTTTTTTAAGGAATGTATTGAAGTGTTTGTAGGCAGCTCCCTTTCAAAGAAGAACATTCGACGTGCCGTCGATAAATTTCATTTTATTTAAACGTTGGGTAGAGAGCCCAACTATAAGAACAGTGTCGGAATTTTTGAGTAAAGTGCTTACTCCGAAGAAAGGAGGAATAAGGAGAGAGAGAGAGAGACACTGACAACCCTTCATGAAAAGGAGAGTGGACCATTTGTTTGGAACCCTATTTCGGGCGAGAAAGACATTTTAAAAAAACCTTTGAAGGTTCGTTTATTTGTGAAAAAACGCGTCTTAAAGGACTCCCTGTTTTGAAATGTTTATTCTCTTTTCATTCAGACTTCAAGTAAGCCTTTGATATTAAGAACATTTTATATATTTTGAAAAGTCTCCCTTTTTAGAGACCATTTTAATGTGAATTTTTGCCCAGTTGCCTTTTTTCCTTTTTATATTGAATGCCTTTTTGTTTTTGATTTTTTCTCCCTTTTTTTTCTCTCTATTTGTTACTTAGTAAATTTTATTTTACAAGCTTTTGGGAATTCAAAGCAACCAGCCACCTTTTTCTTTAAATAAACATTTATAATTCTAACAGTTTACAGGGTCTCAATTAATTACCTTTTATTTCTCTTTGTGTTGTTGCATGATATTATTTTCTCTTTTTTTTACCCCAATCGTTTCCCAAAAAGACGAGTTTTGGCGACACCCCCAGAAATTTTCGTCACTTTGCTTTGAAGGTTCTCATGTCTTATTCGTTTACAAACAACATGAGACATTTTTCTTTAACGCACAACACTTTGTCTTCGTATTTCCATAGCTTATGAATTTACTAACTGTATAAGATATTTCTTTAAAATTCTAAGCATTTTTGCTAATTACTAAACCACGTGGTCGGGACGCTGAACACGTTGGTAAATTTATTCCATTAGTCCTCTTAACACATCCTATTTTTCTTTCTCTTCTCTATACTTAGAATTTCTTTATTAAAATTAAAATTTTGAACAGACCCTTTTGTTCCAAGGTTGCAGGTTGTTTTATTCCCAATAATTTTACGTTTTATTGAATGTTTTATTGGTCATTTTTGTAAGCTGACATCTCTCATTTCCAACTTGCACTGTGTGACGTTTCCCATGCCATAGTTTCCCGCCTCTTTTTTAAAATTTTGTCCGTTGGGACGCCATTTTGAAAATTCTTATAACACAAATTCTAACCCTTTGTTTTGCATTTTTTGGTAGAAGTTGCTACCCATATATTTAAAAAAAAATAATTTTGTGATATTCGTCCACGTTAATTTTATATTTTAATATTAACAAGAGATTTATTTCTCATTAGTTAATTTAATGGTTCTTATTCATTTTGTATATCTAAATGTTGTAATGCCTGCCACGTGGTACATTTTGGCACTCCCGTGCCTGGGGTGAATATTTAGATTAAAGTTTGAGTTTCTTCAGCTTTAGTTTGTCCTCAGTCTGAGAAAGACGAATTCCTTTGTAGTTTTGACACATATGTTCCCTCCTTCTCTAGAACTGAGCCTCCTTTGTTCCTAAAAGAAATTGTATAACGGATTATTGGAGTTTTAAGCTGTCTTATTAATTATATACATAATGGATTCCCCCACTTTTGACTTACTAGTCAGAAGACGGGATTTATGTAAGGGCGATGTAGAGACAATAGTCGAATTCATTGAATCTTCCACTAATCTTACGAAAACAGGGTTTTCTTCACAACATGAAAAAATTCTAGAAAAGTTAGAGTTAATAGACAGGCTAAATGAACAAATAGTAAATGGTTATATCGAGTCGGACATGAAAGATGTTGTTGATAGACACCATAAAACTGAGACCCTTTTTCAGGCAAAAATAACTGCCTTTTTAGGTAACACTGTTGAAAAATTTTTGGAGAACGCCCCTCCCTCAACCTCAGCTAAAACAAGCTTTCTTGAATCCCACTATAATGTAACCCCCAAGCTGAAATGCCCGTTTTTTGACCCAGCAAGTTTGGATAACGACAAGCTGGCTTACCTAAATTTCTACCGGGAGTTTGAGAATTGTGTGCTGAGTGTGGGAAGCAAGTCGCTCATGTTGGTGATTTTAAAGAATCACCTCAAGGGTTACGCTCACCAAATAGTAAGCCACCTCTCTATTTCGGATGCTAATTTCGATACAGCTGTCGAAATTTTGGAACGGGAGTTCCTAGATAAGAAGTATATAATAAATTATATTTTTAAGTCCCTTAGTGACTCTAAACCTCTTAAGGATTCCGGTGGTGAGAGCATCAAGATATTCTTGACCAGGATTAAGGCTCAGATATATGAGCTTAGAAATTCCTTTGAATTGGATTTCTTGTAGGAGGGTACTCCAGGTAATCAACTTCTGAGTTGTATTATCTTCGAAAAACTCCCTGCGTTGTTTAGACGGGAGATTATTCGTTTGGTGGGTGATAACTACCCCTCTCTGAGCGACATTCTGGACAACTATTCGGACGTGATTCAACGTTGGAAATCACTAGAACTGGGCCGAGCTTTCCTGTAAGGCCGGTTGTCAAACAGAGACCCTTCAGTACTAAGTTTAAACCTAGTAGTATCAGCAAGAAGCCCGCCACGTTGGAGAATTTCTTTGTGAAGCCCGAGCCGGTGCAATATAAGTGCAATTTTTGCCGGTGCAACACTCATGCTGCTTATTATTGTACTAAGTATGCATTGCTTAAAGACCGTCTACAACATTGCAAAGCTGTTAAGTTGTGCGTCCGCTGCACTAGCCCTGCTCATACCTCCGAGAGTTGTCCGGGTAATAAAGGTCGCCTCCGGCCATGCTGGAAGTGCCAGAGCTGTAAACATGCAGGTGCTTTGTGCCTTGACATGGGGAAGGCTCAGTTGACGGCTAATCCTTGCCTGCAGATGGGGGATGCAAATCTTCTTCTGCCTATAATAGAGATTAAGTTAGTTTGCGGTGATGTAGAAAAGACTTTTAATTGTTTAGTGGATTCAGGCAGCCAGCGCTCCTATTTATCTGATGGAGTATTGGATATTTTGAATTGTCGCTCGGTGACCATGAAGAGGAGGAATTTTACTATCAAAACCTTCCTTGGTTCTGCACAAAGGAGTTTGCATGAGCTTGATTTGTGCGTGAAGTTACCGAGCTCTGAATGTTCTGTCGCTTTCCTTGTGGATAAGGGATTGGATCTGCAGTTCCATATTAGCGGTCTTAATGCCGCGGTCGAAAATATGCGGGCATGTGGCCTCAAGCTGGCTGCTGATCTGTCGTGTGTTCGAGATGATAGCATTGCAGTGCATGGGTTGATAGGCGTAGACTTGTTAAAGTACATGGGACCTATGCAGCTGACTCCCTGTATGAATGGTTCCGCCTTCGAGTTTCCTCAAGGCCTAGTCCCCTTTGGTGATGTGGCAGATTTTATGACGTTTGTTGAGGAAGGTGCAACTGTTAGTGGCCTCAATTACAGCCAGGTTATCGCGGAATATGCCCAATGTCCTGTGACACATGTTTATTTCGTCCTTGATCCAAAGTCGAAGTATTTCAATCCCTTGGACAGCTTTTCTGAATCCTCTGTAGAAAGATCGATAGATAAACTATTTAGTTTAGAGACATTAGGTATTGTGGAGGATTCGGTTAGTGATTATGATCGAGATAAAATAGCATTGTTTCGCGATTCAGTCTCATATCGTAACAATTGCTACTATATTAATTTACCCTGGGATGAGGACAAATTACCTTTAGTTCCATCCAATCATCAGGTAGCGTTAAAGGTACTTGATCGGGTTGTCACCCGTTTGACCAAACAAGATTTGTATAAAGATTATTGTCAGTTTTTTTTGGAGCAAGAAAAGGAGGATATAATCGAAAGAATACGGGTGGATCCGGAGGATTTCAGCCATTACACTTGGATCCCTCACCGACCTGTTGTGAAGGCAGATGGTCTCACCACCACTAACTCGCCAGTGATACAGGATGTTATCCCTGTAATGAATTTTGAGAGATTTTCATACTTGGCTAGACTCTTGCAAGTTTTGTCTTATGTAGTTAGGTTTGTGCTAAAACTGCGCAAGTCCGTAGCTGAACCTGAGATAGAGGCCAGGATTTACTTGCTTAGGTTAATTCAGTCCGCATGTCTCTCTCAGGAGAAATCCTTTCTGTTGAATCCTTCCAGCCATGGGATTCCTAATCTGGTTGCTAGGTTGGACCTGTACCTGGATGACAGAGGTTTGATCAGGTCTAGGGGAAGGGTCGGCAAGTCCAGTTACTACCCTCCAGAGATTTTACACCCTATTTTGTTACCGCGATATAGTCATGTCACTAATTTGATTATATTGGATTGCCACGTAAAGTGCAAACATTTAGGCATCGCAGCTACCCTCAGCAAGCTCCGCTTATCTGGCTTCTGGATACACCGGTCGAGGCAGGCAGTAAAGACTGTTATCTCTTCATGTACTCTGTGCAAGAAATACAATGCGATATCATTCAAATACCCCAAGGTTACGAATCTGCCTAAACACAGGGTTAATTTTGTGAGGCCTTTCCTCCACACGGGGATAGATTTCACTGGACATCTGTGGGTCGGAGAAGGTAGGGAGGCAAAGAAAATGTATATATTGCTCTTTACATGTTTTAATGTAAGGGCTCTCCATTTGGAATTGGTTAATGATATGTCCACCCATTCCGTGGTACTTGCATTGATTAGATTTTTTAATGTCTATGGGGTACCTTCCCATATATATTCAGATAATGCTAGGTCATTTGTCAGCGGGTGCAACCTAATCAAGCAGGTGTTTGTAACAGATGAATTCGAGGAGAGATTCAGTACTTTTAACATCAAGCACTTCACTATCCCCTTGTATTCGGCTTGGTTTGGAAGCGTTTGGGAACGCCTCATAAAGACCGTGAAGTGTTGTCTTTTCAAACTAGTGGGACGACAGAGGTTGAGTTATTTCGAACTTCTCTCAGTCCTGTCTGATATACAGAATGCAGTTAACTCACGTCCCCTCACTTACAGGTGCTCTGGAGATGCAAGTTTGGAGATTATTTCTCCTAATGCGTTTATTCGCCCACATTATAACAGTTCCATTTTTTTAGAGCCTAGCGAGTCCCCATTTGAAGGTCCTTTCCCTTCTAGGGATGACCTTCTGGAGAATTTGGCCCACAGAGATACGCTTTTAAAGAAATTTAAGAGTTTGTGGCATGAGGAATATCTCCTTGGCTTGAGAGAACTGACTCGCGATTTGTATCAAACCGATTTTGATGATGTGCTGGCGGTTGGTGATGTTGTCCTTATCAAAAACCCAGCTAAATCGCGCCCCTTTTGGTCCCTGGGCAGGGTTATCCAGGTTACCCCGGGGGATGACTCGCATGTGAGATCGGCCCTTATAAGGAAGGCTGATGGTTCCTCTCAGGAGCATTCTTTGAAACACCTCTTTCCTCTAGAGTTGGCTATTACACATTCGCATCGAACCTCGCAACCCCCCGAGGAAGGCTCTGATTTGAGAGATCGTACGGAAATTATGGATGATGCTATTGTGGAGGAAACAGGTTCGACATCCAGTTCTAGACCCCGTAGAACGCGTAAGAGAATTAGTGAAAGGAATGAAGATTATTTGTGGTATTGAAGTGAGGAAGTCAATGTAAATTTGTAAAAACAAAGGGAAAGTAAATTTTGTTTTAATTGTACCTCGCTTTCTCTAATTTTAATATCTTTTTTTTTGATTCATGTTAGAAAGAAAAAAAAGGACATTATAGTAACTACTGGGTAGTTTAAAAAAAAAAAGAGTTTATTATATAATAATCAATTTACATAGAAAATATTAATTTTGCAAACCTCTGTTAAAGAAATTTTTTTTTTTTTCTTGTCAGGAGAGTTTCCGAAATTTTACTTTAAAGATTCTTGTCACCATCACACAGTGCAAGTGGGGTGGGAGATGGGCTGCCTTGAGCGACTGACTCGCTGGCTTTGTGAATCCCTTCCCTTTTTGCCCGGTACACGTATCTAGTAGTCGGCCTTTAACTGACCTGTGAGTGTGTGCGCTTCTCTCTCGCCCCATCTCCCTTTTTACCTCTCTCTCTCTTTCTCTATCTCTGTCCCAATTTGAAACGACCTGTCCGTTCTTCCTCCTTTTTGCCCTTGGCCATTGGCCAATCAGGATCCTTGTGGAATGCCCCGTTTTATGTGCCCTTTTAAAAAAAATCAGTTTGGAGGTTGGCCATCTTGGAAGAAGCATCCTTTAGACTCCGTTGCTGACCGTTTTTTGGCAACGTATTTTGTATATTTTTTTATCCTTTTCTGACAGTGGAGTGCCTTTTTTTAAGGAATGTATTGAAGTGTTTGTAGGCAGCTCCCTTTCAAAGAAGAACATTCGACGTGCCGTCGATAAATTTCATTTTATTTAAACGTTGGGTAGAGAGCCCAACTATAAGAACAGTGTCGGAATTTTTGAGTAAAGTGCTTACTCCGAAGAAAGGAGGAATAAGGAGAGAGAGAGAGAGACACTGACAACCCTTCATGAAAAGGAGAGTGGACCATTTGTTTGGAACCCTATTTCGGGCGAGAGAGACATTTTAAAAAAACCTTTGAAGGTTCGTTTATTTGTGAAAAAACGCGTCTTAAAGGACTCCCTGTTTTGAAATGTTTATTCTCTTTTCATTCAGACTTCAAGTAAGCCTTTGATATTAAGAACATTTTATATATTTTGAAAAGTCTCCCTTTTGAGAGACCATTTTAAAGTGAATTTTTGCCCAGTTGCCTTTTTTCCTTTTTATATTGAATGCCTTTTTGTTTTTGATTTTTTCTCCCTTTTTTTTCTCTCTATTTGTTACTTAGTAAATTTTATTTTACAAGCTTTTGGGAATTCAAAGCAACCAGCCACCTTTTTCTTTAAATAAACATTTATAATTCTAACAGTTTACAGGGTCTCAATTAATTACCTTTTATTTCTCTTTGTGTTGTTGCATGATATTATTTTCTCTTTTTTTTACCCCAATCGTTTCCCAAAAAGACGAGTTTTGGCGACACCCCCAGAAATTTTCGTCAATGGAACACGTACATCAAGTCTGTTTCCAAGGTCGCTGGAAAGATGGTGGGATCCTTCTACCGCTCCAGAAGATATCTCACTACTGATGCAATTCTCTATCTATATAAAAGCCAAGTACGTCCAAGGATGGAATACTGTTGCCATATCTGGGCAGGAGCTGCTAAAAACAGCCTATCCTGCCTTGACAGAGTACAAAATAGACTTCGTGGTTTAGTGGGGGATGCCCTTTTCTCTACCCTGTAACCTCTCTCCCACAGAAGAGACGTTGCGAGCCTGTCCTTGTTTTATCGTTATTTCCATGGCAGATGCTCGTCTGAACTCCAATCTCTGGTCCCCCCTCGCCAATCTTTCACGAAAAACACCCGTCTAGCTGAATCCACTGTGAAAAATTTCCCCCACTCTATATCTGTGCCTAAATCAAAATGCGGATTCCATGAACAAAGCTTCTTTCTTAGAACTGCACGCCTGTGGAACTCTGTTCCGTCTGCCTGCTTCCCTCCGGACTACAACTTGGTTGTCTTCAAGTCCAATGTTAACAAATTCCTAATGAACCGCCTCCTTAAGTAAACATTTCAGCAAATCTCCTCACTAATGTAATGTACTTGCAATAACCCTTATCCCTGATTGGTTTCCGGGCCTTGATAAGTGGTGATCACTGTGTAAAAAAAAAAAAAAAAAAAAAAAAAAAAAAAGGGACTAGTTTTCCAAAAGGGGTTAAGTTTAACGGGTACGAGTTTTCCTAAATTCAAAATAATGGTGCTAATGCACTTACTGGATCCGAGCTATTTTTTAAATCGTATTTCCAAGTTTAATTAAAGTTTTATGTTTTGTTTTTTTTATTCAATTGTAAGGTTAAAGTACAAAATAGGGGTAAATCCATTGAGTACGTATGAGAGAATAAAGCTGTGTACGCATTATAAATGTTTCTTTTCTGTGTCTAATGTTATACATTAGTACCTACATTAGGGGTCATTTCGAGTTCAAAGTTTTTTGATCACCCGACCCGTCTGGGCGGCGGCCATATTAGATATTCATCGTTAGTTATTTAGACGAAGCATACACATTTAAATCGTGATTTTTTCTAGTTCAGATGGGTGCAGTAAATAAACTTATAACTCGAAATTGCCCCTAATGTACTAATGTATAACATAAGACACAGAAAAGAAACATTTATAATGTATACACAGCTTTATTTTCTCATATAACCACCATACGCACTCAATGGATTTTACCAAAATAGGTACAAAACGGTGCTCGGAAAACTCGTCCCGGGAAAACTCGTCTCGGGAAAACTCGTCTCGGGAAAACCCGTCTCGGGAAAACTCGTCTCCGGAAAACTCGTCCCCTTTCGCTAGGTAGGAAAACTCGTCCCGTATTGAATAAATATCGATTGAAAACACATTTTATGATCGTTCTTGAAGGAGATATTGTTTTTTAAAATAGACTATAGCCCCCCATAATATTTTTACCTGTTTAATGTTTTGTTTTTTTTAATAAAATTGATTTTCTAAGTGTCTACTGTCTAACTGGCTAAGTTCTTAGTGGTTTCACTTATTTTAAAGCGTTTATTATGTTCATACAAAGTTAATACCAAATTTTTGTTCTTATTTTAACGATTTTTTTTGGAGTCATAAAAACAATAATAAAAGAAAAACAAAACAAAAAAATTAAAAAAAACAGGGGGCGATTCGATTCTTCGTTACTTTTTTTGTTTTGGTTTTTGGTCGACCTAGACGAGAGGATCCAAAATGGCCGACCAGGACTGAGATATGACACGTGACCGGATGTAAAGGAAGAAATATCTCATGTATTTAATTTAAGCCGTCGTTTCGTATCTTACAACATATACAACAAATAAATGTTAAATAATAATGAAACCTTACCAAAACAAAACGAAGTAAAAAAAAAAAAAAAAAAATATCTGACAATTCATCGGCTCTAGCTGAAATAATTTATTAAGGAAACAACGGCTCGAGCTTATACTAATTTAATAGCAACTTACACTAATTATTAGCAAAAGAAAAACACAATTCTCCTTTCATTAGGCGATTACATGTAAACAACTGGAAAATGGAAAAAAATAAAACGATCACACATTTGGGATTAGATCACATTTTAAGGACATGTAACCAGTTTTGTTTGTTTTAAATCTTGCCCATATGAATGTCTATCGTGAAATGTGTTAAAAAAAAAAAAAAAAAAAAACACGCCCGTTCCTGATAATAACCCTAAGTCTGGGTGATAATACAAAAAATAATTTTATCAATTATCAACATTTATTGTCGTCCTGTCAAATTTTGCAAAAATTAACTAATAAATTAAAAGCGAAATATTTTTTGGCGCGAGAGATGCCATGTGCTAACAATCTCTCGCTAACTCATTTTTAATTTTTAATTCAAAATTCTAAAATCAATCACTAAATAAATTTATTAATCAATTTCATTGAAAACTCCGCTATCGTTTATCAAGAATCTTTTTAATTTCATTTTTTGTTGGTTGTTTTTATAGTTTTAACCCCCTCCCTCTCTCTAAATTATATTTTAAAAAATACAACTTTTTCGAATCTACAAACTCTGATAGAATTATAATTTTAAATAACGCATGAGTGCATTTGGTATGAGAGAAAACGAACGCATGAGTGCATTTGGTATGAGAGAAAACGAAAACATAACAACTATTGATTAAATTATTAAAATTAATTAATTAAATAATTAAAAAACAAAAAAGTAACGCTCCCAGTTTTTAATTTTTTTGTTTTGTTTTTTTTATTATTGTCTTTATGACTCAAAAAACATCGTTAAAATAAGAACCAAAAAAATTGTAATTAACTTTGTATGAACATAATAAACGCTTGAAACCACTAAGAACTTAGCCAGTTGGGTAGAAAACGGACAATCGATTTTATTTAAAAAAAAAAAAAACATTAAACAAATAAAAATATATTTTTTTAAATATTGGGGGGGGGGGCTATAGTCTATTTTAAAAAGCAATATCTCCTTCAAGAACGATCATAAAATGTGTTTTCAATCGATATTTATTCAATAAGGGACCAGTTTTCCTACCTAGCGAAAGGGGACGAGTTTTCCGGAGACGAGTTTTCCGGAGACGAGTTTTCCCGGGACGAGTTTTCCTAAATTCGTACAAAACACCCTCACTCCCCATGTTAAGAATGGCTTTTTAAATAATAACGTTATTATTTCAACACGGATCAATAAGTGCATAAGTACCCAAATAATTTACGTCGCTGAAATACACATTTGCCTTTATTTTTTTTTTTAATCAACAGTAGCTTTGAAAAGGGGTTAGTTTATTGCTAATCGCTTGAAGCGCCCTACCGAGGAATATTTTTTGCGTGTATGCGGGGAAACAGAGTGCCCACTGGTTTTTTAATCCCCACTTTTCTAGATTTTTTTTTCTCCTGTGTGAGTGAGTAGTCGCATAAACAAGGAAGTTCGTCAGAACAAATTTTTTAAATTGCCTTTTTAAAAATTATAAAATAAATGTGTTCTGCTTTTATGCGGAGACAAATTCAGTTTTTTCAAAAGGAAAATCAACAAATTGGCAAATGATTTTTCGATTTCACAAAAATCCGTAAGAGTAAGAAAAAAAGAAACATTGATTTTTCAAAAAGGGACATTATGAAAAGAAGAAGGAAAAAAAAGTGTGAGATAGATTAGTTAAACTGAAGACAATAAAATATTTTTAAAAATTAACTTACGTCAAAAATTGAATTCAACTTTTGAAAAAACAATCTTGTGAAAAGTGAAAGAATACAAACTGAAACTAAAAATATTTGACACATGTTACTAAGAATTTTTTTAGTTTCAGTTTGATAAATAAAAATGAAACTAAAAATTTCGTGAAAGAAACACGTTCTTCCGTTGAATTAGTCCATCCACCACCCCCCGCCGATAGAATGAGATTCTACTTTTATTAGGCGATATGTGTAGCCGCATTTAGGAAAACTGGTTCCCGGAAAACTCGTCCCCTTTTGCTAGGAAGGAAAACTGGTCCCTTATTGAATAAATATCGATTAAAAACACATTTTATACATATTCAAATAATGCTTTTGCCACCGATTTTTGGCCTCAAATCGTACGTTCAAAAAGTTTTCGTGTTTAAATAAACCCAAGAAAACCTTTTGCGCATATGCTTTTGAAGCAATCATTAAATAAAAACACTGTTCCCCGAGAAGTACTAAATTTTTTAAAGAAAATATTTGTTTTATTTGATAATATAAGAAGTGGGGTTAGTATTACTGTACACATAGATTCGAAAAAGTTGTCAAAAAAAAAACAAAAACAAAACAAATATATAACAAATAAATGTTATCAAAGAAAGGCAAGATAAGTTACTTTTCTACCAAACTGGATATATTTTTCGTGTTTTTATTCAATGTAACATGTTTATTCAGCTCGAAAAACATACAGTGTTTACCGATGTATTTCGGATGAAATTCAAAATGGCGCCCGACACTCTCTTTAACACGGTAAGTTCAGGAAAAGATGTTATAAATAATAAACTAGACAAAATACTGTTAGAAATTCGCTCATTATATGTTACCGTGACATATATTCGGTGTTTTTTTAAATAGTATTTTATCTAGTTTATTATTTATAACACCTTTTCCCAAACTTACCATGTTAAAGAGAGTGTCGGGCGCCATTTTGAATTTCATCCGAAATACATCGTTAAAAACTGCATGTTTTTCGAGCTGAATAAACATGTTACATTGAATAGAAACAAAAAAAAATGTATCCAGTTTGGTAGAAAAGTAACTTATCTTGCCTTTGATAATATTTATTTGTTATATATTTGTTTTTTGACAACTTTTTCGAATCTATGTGTACAGTAATACAAACCCAAGAAGTGTTTTTTGTTTGTTTGTTTTGTAATAACACAAGAAATGTTAAAAACTTTTGGTATTTTTTTTTTTTTTTTTAGTTTACCGACCCTCGGCATTCACCTTTAATTTGTCGACTCAATAGGTTTTCAGGTACGTTGAGAACGAATATCGCATTCATTTTTTGCGCAAACAAGAAGTTATCCATGTTTGAAGACATCAAACGTAATCACTATTGTTTTTGCTGGTGGCCATCTTGTTCCCATGTAAACGCCAAACGGAGCCAAAAGGGCCAAAACAGGGCCCAAAAAACATTTTTCGGCTTCAAAGCCGAAATGAGCCCCCCCCCCCCTACTCACCTTTTCGGATATTTTCCGCTTCCCCATATCGAAACGGACAGTCTTTTTTTCACTTTCTTAATTACATTAATTTTTTTCACTTTCTTACTAAAATGCGCGCACGCGCGTAGTCACTTGACGTTTCACAAGGTGCATGAATACATGGCGGACATTTTAAATAAATATTTTTCATAAAAGTTTTCACTTCATTTAATAGTAAAAATATTGCTATCAGTAAGTTTTCACGAGCGGTTTACAAAAGCATATTTTATGTTTTTCGTTCTTTTTTTGGGGGGAGGGGGATTCAATTAGAGAACTTGTGTAGTTTAACAGGTGCTTCTGCAGGTTAATTAACCATTTTTCCATAAATAACGCGCCAACATTTACCTGTTTAACATTTCACAGAAATTCTGTGTTTACCTTTGGGGGAGGTGGTGGAGGGGCGGGTGTGTTGTGACGGCTCCTCCACCGTCTTCCCCGCCTCCCCCAAATGTAAACACAGAATTCCAAATGTCGGCGCGTTACTTATGGAAAAACATTTAATTAAACTGCAGAAGCACCTATTAAACTACACAAGTTCTATAATTAAATACCCCCCCACAAACAAAAAGAATGAAAAATATAAAATATGCTTTTGTAAACCGCTCGTAAAAACTTAATTTTTTTTAGATCAATTAAAAGCGGTTAATACCATGCAAACCGTAAATTTGCAACGGATTTGATCATCAGATTTGTGGCCAGCAACATCGAATATCCCTAAACAAAAACAAATTAGTGGTCGGTGTTCTGTTGTAACGAAAGGTAATATCTACCTTTTAATTTATTTTAATAAATATTATTTGAAATACTGTTGCGAGTTGCATTTCAGTGAAAAGAGAAAAGGAACTGGAACGAAAATTTGAAAGAGGATACGAACCCGTGTGTGACGGGTATAAAGAGAAGTATTTGTTTTTGGAGACCTGAGAGGAAGCGGGAAATTAAAAAAAGGGATTATGGGATTACAACACAAAAGGGAGGTAATCATAAAAGGGACTATGATAAAAGTTATCGTACTTACTTTCAACACTCCCCTTGCTCTCAGCATATTATTTATTTATTTATTTTTTCTTTACAAAAACAAAGATATGTGAGAGCAGATTAGTGTCAGTTTAGGGTCCGAATAGAAACTTTTTAAACTTGTCCAGCTTTGTCCGGGTTGGAAGTTTTTCATGATGTCGATGATTATGTCTGCTGTTGGACAGTAAATTAATTGAATTTTGTTATTATTCAGAACTTCTCTGATAAAATGGTATTTAATGTCGATATGCTTGCATCTCTGCAGATGAATGGGGTCCTTAGAAAGCGCTATAGCACTTTGACTATCTCCGAATATTTTAATGGGGGCGTGTTCTCGGTGTGAATCCATTTCCTTTGTTTGCTTATACCCTTTTGCAATGAACCTGGCCTTGTGTTTAGGGGATTTGATTTTATACACCCATCTACTGCTTACTGTCGTTCTGCCTTTGGGTAAGGGTGTTAGATGGTATACATTGTTTTCCTGTAGGGAGTCAATTTCTTCCCGCATCGCTTGGATCCAGTGGTGTGTCGCTGGGATAGTCGCAGCTTCTCTGTAAGTGTGGGGTATGCCGTGTGTGGCCTTGTAGCAGTAGTCAGTGTTGATTAATGCTGGACTACTGTCACATAGTCTTCTACATAGCTGGACATTTTGTGCTTGCGTGTCGGGTATTTTTGCGTACAGCTAGTTTCTATTGTAAACTCAGTTTGTTTGTCGGTATTGGACCGTTCAGGGTTTTTCCTTGACTTTAAATTTTTTATTAAGTTTCTTAGGAGAAAATTTGCGTCATCATCACTTGATGAGTGGGTTTGTGTTTGAGTGTGTTGGTCGTTGGTGTTGTTGGTGAATTTTACCAGTCTGTGTTTACATACTTTCCCATTTTCTGGGTGGTAGATAAGATATGCCGGGCTGTTTCTATTGAAGAAGATTCCCTTCTGGCACCTTGGGTCTAGCTTTCTTTTTATGTTGGAGTAGGCATAGCAAGACAAACCGAAATTGTGCATCCTTGATAAGTCCGGTTTTCTCCCAGTCATTTTGTAGTAGGGCATCTGTTTTAGAGATTATTGAAGCATCTGTTCCGTATAACTGCAGATGTCATAACTGCATAGCTCCCCAGTGTTTTGGTAAGCCGCTTTCTATGATAAGGCATCTTGCTATAACCCTTTCTCCCTTGCAGGGGTCGCGCGCGCATGGTGGAAAACAACGCGCACTAACCCTAAGGACGGTTGGCTATATTTTCGCTCCTTCGAGCCTCGGACCCCGCACAAGCATCCGTCTCTCTCCCTCTCTCTCTCCTGAGTCTCTCCGAATTGGACGTTGGTATCTGGCCGTCTAGTGTTGTAGCGCCAATCGGGAATTCTTGGTAATTTCTGTCGCGATCGTCTTCTCGTCGGTGGCCGTCTCTCTCTCTGTCTGCGACGGCTGGAAAGTCAAGTTTGGTTATGCTGAAATCGAAGGCAGTCTTCACAAGTATAAATGGAAACAATCAACAACGATGAGGAAAGTTTAGGCTGTTCATTTAGTGATTCGGTATACATTAAGGCTCGGCTCGTTCCTTATACGTTCGTCAGGCTTGGAATGCAACCCCCACAGCGTATTCAAACAAAAACTCTAAGTGGCGGTCTTTGTTAGTTCTCTTCGTCTCAATTAGAAGAGGCTGGCGGCATGCGTGGCTTCCCAACTCCTCTCTTCGACAGACTGTCCGATTCTCTTTTTTTTGTCTATCTCCGCAGTTGTTTTATTAAACGTTATCCTCCCCTTCCTTCTGTAGTCGACCCAATCTCTCTATTCGACGGGTAATCATAATTCTTTCTCTCTCTCTTTCTCTCTCCTTCCCAACCGACCCCCTCTCGATTCAATTCCGAGAATTAGTTATCTCTCTAGGCAATTAACCAATTTGTTCCCTTAAAATTAGAATGACTAATTCAATTGTTTTCGGGTTCGGTCTTTCTCTATTATCACCTCCAACTTGTTGATTTAAGTGAATCATGTTATCATTACACTCGGATCGCTGACTTTACTCGTCGACCCTTCCCAGACCTCCTTGCGTTTTCCTCACCAACCCGACATCTGGCTTATCTTTAGTCTGGCCCTTTTGAACTCCAATAATTTACTTGTCAACCGATGACAATTCGTTGGTTTCTCACAAGATGGGACTGAGAACTCTCGCCCAGCTCCATCCCACTCACCCTCAACCTAGGAAGCAAGGTTATCCGGTGTCGCCCGGCTTCGTTACATACGACCCCCCGTTTTTCGTGTCATTGTCATCAATTACACGCCCGTCCCCTGCCTCTAGCTTCTGCTCCGAACCAGTGTGTGTCGTACATGTACTTATGTATGTAGGTAGGCGTGTGGGTTGCATTCCATTCCCCCGTTTCTTTTTTTCACAGTGTAGAACCCGACGAGGGGAAAAAAAAATCTTTCTTCTCTTTCAGCATGCAAAAGAAGATAATTAATAAAATAGGACGAACCAAACAAAATAAAATAGAAAGAGAAAAAAAAAATGTTCTTGGATTAACTGATATGCATAAAAAATGTTCTTGGATTAATCTGATATGCATAAAATTGTTCGTCTCGAAAATTTTGCAAATTTCTTTTTCATCTCATTTCGTCTGCATTTTTGTTCAAAACAATTAAAAAACAAAGAGTTCATAGTGACTCAACAGTTAGCATGCAATTGATAAGGTAGGGTCGTTGAGTCCATTTTCCCTTCCTCTTCCTAAGGACAACATTGATAAGTTCAATTCATAGATTCCTTCCCTTCTTTGTCTCGCGAAATCGTTCTTTAATCCGAAGCATGCAAGCAAAAAAAAAAAAATATAACAACCAAAACAAAAAAAAAATCATTTTTTTCTTGAATTACTCAATAGTTAGCGTGCGGTAACGGAAGGATCTTCTCCTCTTTTTTTTTTTCAGTGAGGTACTCAAAATCCAATAAAGAAAAGAGAAAAAAAAACACACACACACACACAAGGAATCCTCCGGTGGTCCCCTCTCCCTCTCTTCACATAAGAAGCCATGTACAGTTTATGTCACAAAATCGCCTGGGGATATAGATTTCCCTGTCTCTCTTACTTCCTTTCCGTCCTGGGTCGCTGGACGATTTTCGAGGGTCTCACTGCCGGCTTGGGTTCCTCCTCAACGCGGATCTGGTTTACCAGGTCCTCGGCTTGATTCTCTGATAGCCGCAACTCAGGCTCTTCTTCCACGCCCCGAGAAAGGGCGCCCATTGGTATCCCCGCTCCACTCTGGTGCGTTGTCGTCGGCGGGTTACCATCACATAATCTCCTCCATCCTCCCCATAGATACCTTACCAAAACGGCTAAAACTATCACTACCATTAGAATACTCATGATCGGCCAAGCTATTTTTCCAACCACTTCTGGCCTCCCCCCTGACTCTTCCCTACCGACTCGGCTTAATTTAACCCTCAATTTCTCTAGACTGATTTTTTCGATCGGTTCCAACACTTCGGGCATCTTCTGTAAGGTAATATTGGGGAATTCCCTTATTATTGGTTCCCATAGCTCCACCCAACCGCTGGAGTTGGTTTCTATTAGCTTCTTAAGGGACCCCCTATCTTCAAATCTCTCTTCCGCCTGATAGTACGGGGGCAAGGAAATCGAGGCCCCATGCGCGGCACAACCCATGGGTAGCTCTATAACAGACAATGGCGCAGCGACTCTCACTGTTCTCGGGGGCTTCCCGTCACAAACTCGGGTTAACTCTATTCCCTCTTGGGTTACCACCGCCCAAATCCCGTCGGACACCCCCACTGCGGAAGGTAATGTCACCTTCGTTAAGATTTCTACCTCGCAACTCTCTTTGATCCCCGGTTCGTTTTTTCTAAACAGCTCTAGTACGCACAACCGGTATCGACTCACTACATAAATAGGGCTGGTTGACCCACACGTTCCAAGGGCGTCAGCGCTGCATCGGCCGGCTTCCTCACCGGTCAGCAACATGAATCTTGTTCTCGCCATGTTTAACGCGATAAAGTCCGTTTTCATCTTATATCTAGCCACTGCCCCTAGCTTCTGGTCCGCTCTGGGGTAGGGCATGGCTAGGTTCATGACTTGGTATATCTCGAAAGTACTGTCGTGGTCCAACAAGGGGATCGACACTAGTACAACGAGTCTATCCTCTTCCAACAGTGTAACGCAGCCCAGGGCATTATAGTATCTCCATAACCGCTCGGTGGGGTCTACCGGCAGTCTCAAGTGGGGGGGGGGCAACTTCGACTGTATCTCCAACAGCACTTCTCTTAACCTCCCTGGAGCCACTATACTCGGCGACAAATGTCCCAAGGACAACATATCCAGCTGCGCCCGCACGTGTTCCAATTGTATCATTACCTGTCGCCCTGTCTGATGGACCCTGTTCGTTATGGCCAACAATTGCAGGTACCTCTGCACAAAACCATCCAACTCTCGTAATTCCGTGGATATCAGCTGGATTATATTCGCTACCTCTTCCTTGAATCCTCGAATCTGGGAAAACAGCCTCCCTATGCTGGCCCTGTTCTTGGCCAGTTCTAACCTGGTAACATTTAGGATCGATACGCTCTCTTCGGCTACGTGTGCCAACACCCCCTGGTCCTTCTCGACCTGTTCCGATCTCCTCCGAATGATCCTTACATCACTCTCGGATACCGTCCCAAACAATACGTGGAGGGCCTTTCCCACTATCGGCAGCACCGATCTCTTCGGTTTCGTTCGGAGCAACTCTACCTCCTTTAGGTAGAACCGCATATCCTCCCACTGAGCCTCCATTACGATGGTCTCCCTCCTCAAGGAGGCCAGTAACTGCACGTACTCGCTACGACCCCTATATTCTTGGATTATTTGGCTCTCGATCTTGGCCAATTTGGCCGCTTGTTCACTCAACCGCTCGATCACCACTCTATACGGCTGCAGGTCTATCACTAGCGTGACCAACCACCTTGATCTGGTGATCACTACTTCACTGGTCTTTTTAAACACGGTATTCCGGCTCTGCTCCCACATACTTGCTACCGCTAAGGCCGCCAATAGCACCACTACTTTTCGTCTATACATTCCTGAAATGATACAAGTAGAGAACCGGTCTGAGCTCTCTATGTTAGACTCTTTCCAACAGGTTCCAATCACTCTGTCATTACTCGAAAGACTTTAGAACCACTCTGACTGTCAAATTTCTTCCAACCTGTTTCAATCCTTCTGTCATTACTCGACAGTTTAAAGGCTTTAAAATCACTCTGGCTGTTAAATTCCTTCCAACCCGTTCCAATCATTCTGTCCTTACTCGACAGTTTAAATGCTTTAAAATCACTCTGACTGTTAAACTCTTCCAACCTGTTCCAATCATTTTTTGTCCCTACTCGACAGTTTAAATGCTTTAAAATCACTCTCACTGTTAAACTCTTTCCAACCTGTTCCAATCATTTTTGTCCCTACTCGACAGTTTAAAGGCTGTAAAATCACTCTCACTGTTAAACTCTTTCCAACCTGTTCCAATCATTTTTGTCCCTACTCGACAGTTTAAAGGCTCTAAAATCACTCTCACTGTTAAACTCTTTCCAACCTGTTCCAATCATTTTTGTCCCTACTCGACAGTTTAAAGGCTTTAAAATCACTCTCAACATCAGACTATTCTCGCTTCCTCAGCACATCCGAGAGTCGCGAGCGCCACGCCCTCCAGGCCCCTCACATGCACGGGGGCCCTTCCGCACACATGATGGCCCGGCGGTGCACCGCCGCTTTCCCAAGGTGGCTAATCAACAGAAAAAAAAATAATAATTATAGCTTTCCTTCTCTTCACTACCATTCTTCTTCCTTCTATTCTGGTCCCCCGGGGTGGTCTACTCCTCTTAGCCTTAACTTCAGGGGCAATTCCTTCTCGGCGCCCAATGTTTCCTTCTCCCTTTCCCACTTCTCCCGGAGTCAAGCAAGGGGGACTTCATCCTCTTCTTCCCACTCACTCGGTGCGTCCCCCGGGCTTAATCCCTGATTCTCACCGATCCGACCTCCTCTGTCCGTGGGAGCCGTCTTAGCTCCCTCCCTCGAGGAGGTCGTCGCCTCCTTTACAAGCCTGTCACCAGCTGGAGGGGAAAACTGACATCCCGCTCCTCCCCACTCTGATTCATTATCGGATTCCACTCCCTCTGGGTCCACGAGAGTGGTCCGTCTCATTTTCCTCCTCTTCGCTCTTATGGGCTCTGGCTCTTCCCATCCTTCCACTTCTTTCTGTATCCCGCTACTGAGGACATGGGGGCGGGCAGCAACAAACCCCCTTGTGACCCATCCGTCCTCAGATCGCCGTGGTGCTCCCGACGGTCCCTAACAGTTGTCTCCCTGGGTGGGCGCACGCCGCCCCGGCGCCGCCTCCCAGAGGGGCACCCCTTCCTTAGGTGGCCCTCCTCTCCACATTGCCAACATCGACGCCGCCGGCAATTGGCGGAAAAGTGGTTCTTCACCCCACACGTCCAACACGCTACTGATTTCGACTTTACTGGGGCCACCCTGCCAGTTACCTTCGGTGGGGCGGCCCTCTGGCGTTTCCCTGGTTCCTTCCCTCATATCTGGGTGGTACGCGATGATTGGGTGTAGTGACCCCCAACCTCCTGTCTCCAGCTATTCTGCACCCCCTGCTCTCGTGTCCGAACTGCCCACATTTGTCGCAGTTCGGTCCAACCGGATCAGGTGGTCTCCCCCATCTCGTGGGACACTCCGCCGCCCGATGCCCCTCACTCTGGCAGGTCCAACAAATCAGTCCGTATCTGCCGGGAGTGGGTTTGTAAAACCTATGCGCGAGGTGCCATTCTTCTCTGTTTGGATCGACCTCCGCCTCCCAGTCTTCTTCCTCTTCTTTCCACCCAGGCTTCCCTTTCTTCTGGGGTTTCCTAGTGTTTTCGCCCCTCTCTATTCTCTCTCCAAGCCTTACACTCGCCCACGCTAATTCCTTAGCTCCCGCTAGGGACAGTGGCTGGCCCCTGACAATATCCCTCCTGGTCTCCTTGTCACTCAGACCATCCACAAACGCATCAATCAGTATCATCTGTATGGCATCACTGCCTCTCGTCCTCTCATCCGGGAACGCCAACACCGCCAGCCTCTCTATTCGTTCTGCCAGTTCGTCGATGCCATCCTTGTCCGACATTTTCAGTCGTGTTAACTTTCGCACCGCCTGAATTGCTGTTCGCTCACTGGCATATTGTTTCACCAGTGCCCCGCGCAACTTGGACCAAGCGACGGTTTGATTGTCGGCGTATATTGTCCCAATGAATTTTGAGACCGGTCCCGCAGCATTGTCCAAAGCCAGCAGGACCATCTCGTAATCCTCTAGTCCTATATCACCCTCTTCTTTTCTATTATCGCTAGCCACTCCTGCAGTCCGGCGGGTTCACCCGCATAGGACGGAATCCTTATCCCCCCTATGGGCTTATCCATCTTCTTTGCTCCCCCGAGGGGCCCTTCGCCTATGGTACTAATGCCCTCTAGCTCATTTATTTCTCCTTCGTCTGAGGTGCTCATTATAGTAATGCTTCTCTTCGTTCACTCTTCTTAAGGTCTCCAATTCCCTTCTTCTTCCCCACAACCTATCGCAAGTAATATCCCCACTTAGAACCACAACCAATTAAAAAAAGAAAAAAAAAAAAACCCCACCGACGACAAGCACCTGTAAAAAAAAAAACGAGCGAAGCAACAAGGAACCAAAAGAAAATCTTTTTCCTACCTCTTTTTGCTGTTCTCGTCCTTCTGTTTCTCTTTTTCTGCACTTCTGCAATTGACGGGCTGGCTTTTGACCGCACGATCTTAGCTAAGCCCTAAAAGTTCCGTTTAGTTTACTTTTCTTTTTCTTTGATCTCTTCTGATCTTCCCTCCGTCTCGGTGATCATTTATTGGATAGATCTGGATGCTGTTTTTCGTGACAACCAGTGTGGCATTCTGGCTTCACCAGATTATTTAATCATTAATATAACCCTTTCTCCCTTGCAGGGGTCGCGCGCATGGTGGAAAACGACGCGCACTAACCCTAAGGACGGTTGGCTATATTTTCGCTCCTTCGAGCCTCAGACCCCGCACAAGCATCCGTCTCTCTCCCTCTCTCTCTCCTGAGTCTCTCCGAATTGGACGTTGGTATCTGGCCGTCTAGTGTTGTAGCGCCCAATCGGGAATTCTTGGTAACTTCTGTCGTGATCGTCTTCTTGTCGGTGGCCGTCTCTCTCTCTGTCTGCGACGGCTGGAAAGTCAAGTTTGGTTATGCTGAAATCGAAGGCAGTCTTCACAAATATAAATGGAAACAATCAACACTGATGAGGATAGTTTAGGCTGTTCATTTAGTGATTCGGTATACATTAAGGCTCGGCTCGTCCCTTATACATTCGTCAGGCTTGGAATGCAACCCCCACAGTGTATTCAAACAAAAACTCTAAGTGGCGGTCTTTGTTAGTTCTCTTCGTCTCAATTAGAAGAGGCTGGCGGCATGCGTGGCTTCCCAACTCCTCTCTTCGACAGACTGTCCGATTCTCTTTTTTTTGTCTATCTCCGCAGTCGTTTTATTAAACGTCATCCTCCCCTTCCTTCTGTAGTCAACCCAATCTCTCTATTCGATGGGTAATCATAATTCTTTCTCTCTCTCTCTCTCTCTCTCTCCTTCCCAACTGACCCCCTCTCGATTCAATTCCGAGAATTAGTTATCTCTCTAGGCAATTAACCAATTTGTTCCCTTAAAATTAGAATGACTAATTCAATTGTTTTCGGGTTCGGTCTTTCTCTATTATCACCTCCAACTTGTTGATTTAAGTGAATCATGTTATCATTACACTCGGATCGCCGACTTTACTCGTCGACCCTTCCCAGACCTCCTTGCGTTTTCCTCGCCAACCCGACATCTGGCTTATCTTTAGTCTGGCCCTTTTGAACTCCAATAATTTAATTGTCAACCGATGACAATTCGTTGGTTTCTCACGAGATGAGACTGAGACCTCTCGCCCAGCTCCATCCCACTCACCCTCAACCTAGGAAGCAAGGTTATCCGGTGTCGCCCGGCTTCGTTACATTGCCATTTCGAATAGAGTTCGCCAGTTTCTTTCAGCCGTTCCATTTTGATGAGGCGAGTATGGCGCTGAGGTTTCGTGTTTTATGTTGTTACAGCAGAGTAGTTTTCCGAAATCGTTTGACTTGAACTCTGAACCATTATCCGACCTCAGTATTTTTATTTTGCCGTGTGGGGAAATATCTGCGAGGAATTTTTCAGTGGCAAGTGTGGCATCACTTTTGTTTTTAATAAAATATACAAATACAGCACCTGAAAAGTCGTCAGTGAAGGAGATGGCGTATTTGTTCCTGTTTAAATCCGCTGGTTCTATGGGGCCGGCTAGGTCTGAATGTACTAAATGCAGAATATTTGTCACTCTTTTGTCAGGAGATTTATTTATTTTCTGGAGAAATTTTCCTTGGATGCAGACGTTGCAGTTTTTGTTGTTTACAGTCTTATTTTTTTATTTTCATCCCTTCGACCACATCGAGTAGTTTTGTTATGTCGTCGTAATTGCAATGGCCGAATATTTTATGCCACGTGTGGATATCATGACAATGTATGGTAACTGTTTTCTGCATTTTCTTCTTCCATAGTTTTTAGGAAGTATAGTCTGTTGCACACATGTATTTTGAATTTTGTTCCGTTTTTATGTTTTAGTATAATCCCGTCTTCTTCGAAAATAACTGTCGCTCCGTTTTGGGTCACAGTTTTCACAAAAAATATATCCTGTGGATATGAAAGTATAAGTAGTGCCCCTTTTAAGGTAGTCGTAATGGAGTTTCCATTAGTATCTAAAAGGCAAACTTCAGCATCTCCTATTTTTAAGCCTAAGCCACTGGTTTTATTTAACTCCATGTAGGAGATTACCCTTGGTTTTCCTTTGCTTGCATAGTGTTTGCATAATATTTTGAGGACTTTTCTTCCATTATCTGTAGCTTCTCTCTAAGTTTCTAAACTTTTGTCGTCCAAAAACTGTGCAAGTTCGGCGTAAGCATCTTCATTTCTCTCAGTGTCGCTTCTGTCTCTATTAGGGTGTATACCTAAAATGGTGTCTTTTAGGCCGAGTGTGCGTAAATGACATAAAAATTTTGTCTCCCAAATTTCATGTTTAGTTTCATCTCTGTCAAATAAAAGTCTGTTCCATCAGCTTCCATTATCTCTCCTGGCCACATAACCTGTTGCGAGTTGCATTTCAGTGAAAAGAGAAAAGTTATTGGAACGAAGATTTGAAAGAGGATACGAACACATGTGTGACAGGTATAAAGAGAAGTATATTTTTTTGAGACAGGAAGAGGAAGCAGAGAGTGAAAAAAGGGATTATGGGATTAGAACGCAAAAGGGAGGTTATCATAAAAGGGTCTATGATAAAAGTTATCATACTTACTTTCAACAAATACTGCTTTTAATTTCAGGTTTTTTCCTTTCGCTCAAGATTTCTTGGAATTTACCCCTTCCCCCATTCAATAAACGCCGGTGGTAGGGAAGAGGGGATTCCAGTTACATGTGGCACATTTAGTCTTTTTTGGTGTTTTTTTCATTATTGGAAAACAAGATGGCCGCCATTAAAAATGATAGGGATTAGGTTGGATATTGAATGTCTTCAAATACGGATAACTGCGTGTTTGCACAAAAAATAAATGCGATATTCATCCGCAGCATACCCAAAAACCTGCAAAAGCCAACAAATTAAAGGTGAATGCCAAGGAGTCGGTAAACTAAATATTTACCATAATTTTTTGTTTTTCTTTTTTTTATATAAATATATGGTTCCGTTTTTTGTGTCTTCTGTTTGGTTTCGTTACATAATCACCCATATCAACTTCCGGTAGCATGATTTTGGACATTACCTAAAAATATACAAATCAAAAATGTGCATCCTTGATATGGGGGGGGGGGGTCGTTTTAAAAATATATCTACCTCAGTATTTTCTTTAATTTTCTATTTTTGAGACGTAATCCTCTCATGTCAGACATTTTTTGTTCAAAAGTAACACTCGACATTACTTGTTTTTTTTTTTAAACTAAATAACCTCTTTCAAATGAACCACCAAGTTGAACCATCAAAAACTTTCGAAGTTAGGTAGAAAACGAAAACTTAGAAAAATCAATTTAATTTTTTTAAAACAACAGTAAACAAGTAAAAATATTTTATAAAAATATTATGTGATGTCCATTCTCTTTTAAAGACAATATCTTCTTCAAGAATGGTTATAAAATGTGTTTTCAATCGACATTTATTCAATAAGAGACCAGTTTTCCTACCTAGCAAAAGGCTACGAGTTTTCTGGGTATGAGTTTTCCAAGTACCAGTTTTCCGGGGGACGAGTTTTCCTAAATTTGAATAAATATCAATTGAAAACACATTTTATGACCTTTCTTGAAGAAGATATTGTCTTTAAAAGAGAATACACAGCCTATAATGTTTTTAAAAATATTTTTACTTGTTTACTGTTGTTTTAAAAAATTAAATTGATTTTTGTAAGTGTTCGTTTTCTACCTAGCTTTGTAATTTTTAGTGATTCAACTTATTTTAAAGAGTTTATTCAGTTAAAAAAAAAAAAAAAAAACAAGTAATGTCGAGTGTTACTTTTGAACAAAAAATGTCCGACCTGAGAGGATCACGCTTTAGGACTCTCAATAATCGCTCAAAAATAGAAAATTAAAGAAAATACTGAGGTAGATATAGTTTTAAAACGAGCTTCCTCCTTCCAAAAGAAAAGACATTTGTATATTTTTAGGTAATGTCCAAGATTACTGCTTAGAAAAAAATTCAGCTACCAAAAGTATGTAACGAAACCAAATGGAAGACACGAAAAACAAAACCATATATTTATTAAAAAAATTACTTTAGTTTTTAACATTTCTTGTGTTATTACAAAACAAACAAACAAAAAAAAACACTTCTTGTATTATCAAATAATAAAACAAATATTTTATTTAGAAAAATTAATTTAGTTTTAACACTGTGTTCATGAAACATGTGAGAAATTCCGTATACAATAACTGATAATCCATAATAGGCCAAACTTTCTATTTGTTCTCCTTCACAACAGCCATGAAGGGGATTAGAATTTGGAGGGAGGGGACAAGTTTTTCCCTAGAATATGGCAGAAGTTAGCTGTTATGAGTTCACATCTGCAGTTAATGATCATATTTCTCACAAATTTGTGCTGAGGCTGCATACTCTGCAAGTCTATTTTTAACAGTAATTGGAAATTGGTTACTAGCCCATTTCCACAATGCTGTCCATTTTCAAGTGTTCTTTTCATACTTTTCTGTGGAGAAATCAGGCTCAGTAATTGTGATGGCAGCAAAATTGGGTTTGCTGAAATGTAGAAAAGTTACCTCACTGTCACTAGACACAGCTACTCCTCTCAGCGGCTTGATTGCATTCAGCCCAAGTAACAAATCAAATCCAAGTAAATATCCATCCACAACTAAGACTTCTATGTTAATGCTCAGCATTGCAGTAATGTAAACTTGCACCACTCTTATTCCACAGCAGCTAAGTGTGCTTCCATCTGCTGTGAGCACAAAGGGCCACTTGTCTCATCCATTCCTTATATACTAGACTTGCAGACTAGTGACTGTATGCATCCAGTATCCACTAGAGCTGTACGCGGTAGCCCATTAATGCAAACAGTTACAACTGGCAATGAACAATTTACAGCAATTTGGGGATGAGATTGGTGCTGAATTCTACCCCCTCTTGTTTCCTGAACAAAATAGAGCAATGTGCCCATGCCACTGACATCAATAGCATGTGATATTTCTTCAGGACTTTACACTGTAAAGTGTCGGCAAGATGACATATATTTGGAAACACACTCGTTGCTGGGAATGTCATGTTTAAGTAGCCCGCTCTCGCCTCTCATGCAAGCAGGTGAGTCTACTTCTATGGGGGTGTGACGCCAAGACCACTCCGGTCTTGTAACTGGGCGTCTTGGGTTCGATTCCACCTCTACATGCCCTCCCCCTTCCAGGGCTACAAGATACTCGCGTTTTGGTCCAATGTTTTGAGGCTCTGGAGTAGTCATGTGACGTGCTCCATGTCTGTGGTGCTATGACGCACTGGTTGGGCTTCCTCAACCTCCATCATATTAGGGGAAGCTGTGTCATCCACCTCCATCTGTTCTGGCAGAGTGTCGAATGTTTTGGGCTGGTGTTGATCTGTACACGTAGGGGACCATTGTCCCAGTACTTTGGCTCTGTTAGGTTGTCTATGGTATCGAATATTCTTGGTGGCTCTTCAGGTATTGAGTGACAAGGGGTATCTACCACGGGGTTTGTTTTTCGGAGAAATCTGCAATTGCGATGGGTTACCCGGTTACTACCATCAATGCATACATTATACTGCTGGTTACCCAGTGTTTCCACCACCCTTCCCATCTTTGCCCATCGGCGTGGGTGTAGACCAACTTGGTTTTGAACCTGCACCGTTTCCCCGATTTTCAGTTCCTGAAGTGGGTGACATTTTAAATTGTATTCCCTTTCATTCCGTAAGTGTCTTCTTGCCATCGCTGTTTCCCTATAATGACTGATTTCTCACCAGTGTTTATAGATTCGATATCGGTCCTGGAGCACTAGGAGATGATCCTTTATTATGCGACCATAGAGCATCATCACTGGAGATATATGTAGGTCTTGTACCGGGGTGTTGAGATGAATCAGTAGGGACCTAGCTGCCCAGTCATGGCATAGGCGACCGCAACTGTCTGTGCTATCAATAAAGATCCTTTTAGCCATTTTAACGGCCAATTCTGCTCTCCTGTTGCTCAGCCGATGATGTTCGTTTCCTTATGCCCCAATTATCTAGGAACTGGTTATATTCACTGGAGTCAAACGGTGGTCAACAGTTCCTCTGTGGTGCCGTACATGCAGAACTAGTTTCATAGGGCATCACGTGTGGCCTTGGCATTCCTGGACGACATCAGAGTGACTTCTACCCATCCGGTGTATCTATCTGCATATACTAGGTAGTTGTTCCCTCATAAATCAAAAAAATCCATCACAGTCTTCTGAAATGGGAACTCGAGTTTGATGGCAGCATTAGGGGTTTCTTAGGTTGTGACTGAGCCATTACGTTGTATACTTTGCACTGGGCCCGAGTCTGATGACTGCTCACATCCAGTCCTGTCCAAAACAGCCGTTGTCTGGCATTTGCCAACATTCCATTGATGCCCTGATGCACCAAATGGAGCGATTCCAGTACCTCCACATGTAGTTTTCTGGGTATGAGGATTTTATTTTCCATTATCGTCACCCCTTCCAAGCAATATAACTTCTCTTTTATATGCCAAAACCGGCGAATTGTCTCCAGCAGTTAATGCTAAGATTTAGGGAAACCATTTCGTATTAATTCAGCGAGGGTATGCCATTCCTCGTCAATAGCAGCTGCTGCCACAATCCTGTCCCATGTTATTGCCCTTAATTTGGGGTCCTGCTCATAGGCGAAGTTAAATGATGCTCTTATGGCACTATCCATGGTTTGTGCAATGTCCTTTTCGTTTGCTTCCTCCTGGCTTAACGTTACTGGGCATCTCGATGTACAGTCTGGTGCTGCATTGAGTTTGCCAGGGAGATGCTTTATTTGAAATTTGTACATCAAGGACCATTCTTTGAGGTTGAACAGTCTTGGGTTCTTTATGTCTTCCAGGGCTTTGTCCGAGAAGATCTTCACCAAGGGCTTATGGACTACAGTGACTAACAGCTCTGGGCAACCCAAAACGAACATGCGGCATGCTTCCAGTCCGTAGACTAATGCCAATGCCTCTCCTTCAACTGGTGCGTATCGGGACTCTGCGTCATTAGTAAATCGGGAGCCGACCAGCATTAATCTTCAGTGGTCCTCACCACACTGCGGTCCGGCTTCAGTTGCACAGTTGCAGTGCTTCTGGAAAAGAAAATATCCCAAGCCTGTCCTACTGAAATCCATCGACAAACAAGTTGGTTTGTTCACTTCAAAGGTTCTTACACCGTTCTCGATCTCTTCTGTGATCCTTCTTTTCGACTCTTCGAAGATTCGATCAAGTGTGTGGTTCCAGTAGAACTTTCGATTTTTTTGTCTTCAGCAGCTTCCGGAATGGGCCCATTACTTCAGCCTGAGAAAAAGTGTAGGCTATCTGGTTTACCATTCCAAACGAGGATCTTATGTCATTTATATTTTTTGGTGTTGGAAAATTTCATATTGCTTCAATCATTTTTTTGGTGGGTTTTATCCCGTCTTTCATTATCAAGAACCCGGCAAATTCCACCTCTTTTTCTGCAAAGTGAAATTTCTGGGAGTTGAATACGATACCATTTTTGCTGCAGTTTTTTATGTACTCCATAGTATGCCAAAATGATGTTTCAATAGAGTCGTCCCATAGTATCGTGTCGTCTATACATTTTGTTTTTTTGGGCATATCTACAGTGATATTGTCGAACCTGTGTGTATATGCGTCTCCTGATGGTTGGAATCCTTGTGGTGCCCAAAGATAACGGTATCTACCCCATTCCATGATGAAGGTAGTTGCATCTCTTGCCGATGGAGAGAGAGTTAGGCTATGATAGCCATTCCATGCATCCAAGACGGTTTTTCTAATTTTCGCAGGCTCCAGCGATGCCTGGTTGAAAGGAGATGGTGTATGATCGGTTTCTCATAGGGTAGCGGTGTTGAGCTTTTGTAGGTCTACTGTATGCCTTGGTACCCATCCTTTTTCGGTGCATCATGGAGCACCATGTTGTAGGTGTACCCACTGGTACAGGTTCTATGATGCCCAATGCCACGTCTCGGTTGAGGTCCTCCTTAACTCTTTTCTTCCAATGGTGTAGTACTGGGATTGGGGTGTGGACAGCTGAGGGTTTGGCCCCCCAGGATAAATGTGATGTCCATGGGTTTTCCTTTCATCGCCTGCAGCTGTTGATGTGGGCATACATTGAATGCACTGGACTCAAAATGCTCCTTTATCCATCGTTCCAATCGGGGTCTGCTTTCTTCCGTAGGGGCAAAAGGGATATTGCCTGGCTTAGGTGGGACATTAGTTCGTTGTGAGCACCCACATGGTGCCTTTCCGCCGTCGTTAGTTGCCACGTTCTGCTGGGAGGCGGGGTCTGGAAAGTTCTCTGGTACCAGACCAAGGTATTTTAGGGCTGACTCAGACAGGCAGAAATCTGATGTATTTTTTGATACATATATAATCTGGCATGTTTCCTGTGATCCTACTCTGATTTTAGCAAATATGACGCCTTTTATGTTTAGTAGGTTTTCTGTGATTCCCCAAATTCGGTGACTGTTTGGTACTAGATAGTTGTCTGGAAAATTCAGAATTTTTTTTGGATTTCTGGTCCGCTAAAGCATGTCTGTGCCCAAGTGTCTGCGATTGCATCAATGCGGTGAGTATGGAGGCTAGCTGGCCCTATGGAGATGTGCCCGAATTCTGCATGAGCCTCTGGAATCGGAGTTATCTCTACCATCAGGGTTGGTGCTGGATCAGGAGTACCTCTTCAGAACTTATTTTTGTTCCAAATAAGGTGCAGCAGGGCCTTTGGTTTTGTCAGGTTGGCTTCACCTCTCTTTTTTATTTGCCCATCTTGGAAAATCATCCGGTTACAACACTTTTTGTGTCTTTGGGTAGTGAAAGTTCTGGATTCTGCTCTGACCACTCCCGCTGTAGATCTGTTGCTGGACCTCTGTTTCGGTTTTTAAAATGCCCAGTGAAGCCGCAATTGTGACAAGTCATCTTTGCTGCTGGGCAGCCCCCTCGTCCTTTTGAGCCATCAGGGTGTGAGCTCTTCCCACACCATTTACAGGGTTTAGTGTCTCTCGGAGTTGATACAGTCTGATTCTCCTAAGGCTGCTGCCTGCAGCCCGACCTCTGTATGTTCATTGTAGTAGGGTGATACACTACTGTGGAGATGGGGATAGACTTGTCCGTGATCTCTAGGCTGACAAGCCTGTTAAATTTTTCTTCCAGTGTCGTAAGCGTCGCAGCCTCTGACAACACCTTGCTTTGATGCTCCAGGTTTGCCAGCCCTGCCATCATTTGTCCTGTTACCATATTGTTGGAATAGCTGACTTTCTGACCACATCCTATCCTGTTTGGACAAGTCACTGAAAAGTTGCAGAATTTTGCGACTGATCGAAGTCGTGCCACAAAGTCTGTAACCGATTCCCCTTCCTTTTGCCTTACGGAATGGAATTCATGCTGGTACACTTCTTTGTGTAGGCTTCTGACACCTACGAGCTTTATGTGTCGTAACAGCTGTTCTTCCATGATGGAGTTCAGTATTTCTGCTCCTACCATGTCGAACAACAGCCTGTTTACTTCTGGGGAACAGGCCATTCTCAGCTCGTTTCTTAATGCTGTTGGCTCCGTCAACCCACACATCTCCTTGTATCTATTCCAGAAGTCAATGAATATCGCCCAGTCACCATCACTTCAGTTCGGTTCTATGGTAGGTCTGTCGGGTCTCCTTGTATGTGGCTTGCTAGACTGTCCTCCATCTCTTCACAGGGTGATATTCTCTTGGTGTAGCTCAAGGATCCATTGCAGTAATGTTTGCTGTGTTTGTTCGTCCATATTCCAACGTTGTTTGTAGCAGATTTCCTATATCGGTGACACCATGTAAAGTGTCGGCAAGACGACGTATACTTGGCAACACACTCGTTGCCGGGAATGTCTTATTTAAGTAGCCCGCTCTCACCTCTCATGCAAGCGGGTGAGTCTACTTCTATGGGAGTGTGACACCAAGACCACTCCGGTCTTGTAACTGGGCGTCTTGGGTTCAATTCCACCTCTACACACACCGGCACCTCTGACTGTCTCACTATCTAGTAGACAATCACTTGCCCTATGATTGGGTCCATTACAATTATAACATTACCGTGAAGTCGCCTAAGATGTGATTGATGCCAACTGTGCAGCTACTGCAGCTTGTTCTGGAACTCCTGTGCAGTTCTTTAAAATGGCATGAGCACATGCAAGCGCGAGTGACAGATCTAGATTAACCATCTGGGAGGATGCTCGTAATAATTCTTCTGCATGTTCAGGAAATCACGTAATGAATGAACATTGCAGGAACTGATCTAATACATTGCCGAACAAGACCACAAGCATAGTTCTGCTAAAAATGCATCGACCATTTCACCTGGTTAAAGATGGCGTGCTGCAAACACTGTGTACACACTCAAAATGCACACACTTTTTCTCACTTTATTGCTTGTATACAGCATACACGCCACCTGACAAGCGCATCGGAATGGCGCCCTCGATGTGCTTCACACCACTCAGCTGACATATTAGTTCAGCTTTCTCCGGCCACTACACTATTGACTGCTTGGATTCACTGCCATCAAATATTGGTATGAGCTTTGGGTTAGAGGCCATAATAGCTAAAATAGCTTGTTGCTCCACGAGGGAAAAAAAAACAAAAAAAGATATCACACGTGGCAGCACGATCCCAAACAATTTTGTCCACGTGACCCGACGCGATCCTGAATAACTCCGTCGATTCGAACCTGGACACCTCCGTTGATTCAACATGACATGATCACGAACAACACTGTCAATTCAAACCTGAACGCCTATGTTGATTTGACGGGCACAACCCCGAACAACACCTCAGACGATTTGATATGACATGATCTCAAACAACTCTATCTATTCAACACAACACAATCCCGAATAACTCTGCTGATTTGAATCCGAACACCTCTGATAATTCAACACAAAACGAACCCGAGCAACTTTGTTAATTCAAATCCAAACACCTCTGACGATTCAACATGATCCCAAATGCACTGACTCAACATAAGTTACCAGAGCAACCTTGGGAGTTACTTGCCGAATAACTGTTATTGTCATTTCTATAGCCTTTGGACGAACTCATTTTCACCATAGATAGGCCTGACTTGGACATTCGCATATAATTCTTGAGTGCTCCCATGCATGATCATCACACAAACTACAAAAGAGCCACAACTGCTGAATCTGCATGCATTGAAGAATGTGAGAGAAAATGTGAAATTCAAAAAGACTATTACTACAGAATTATCCCACAGGTGCTCTATAAGTCAAAATAAAGTTTGCAAGTCAGTTTCTGAAAATGAACATTAAATGATGATGATAATGATGGTGGTGGTGGTGGTGGTGGTGGCATTTTCCAAGTTTAACTTTTTGGTAGATATTAGGGTTCTTCATTAGTTTTATTCAATAGTCGATATTGGTCCTGGATATGACCTTAAACTATATCCAGTGGTGAGGCCCGTGCTTGCGGACTTTGGGGAGTGTGGAACCACCCTTTAATTGCCATTGCTCCCAGGTCCACTCTGACCCGGAGTGGTAGTACCTGTTAGGGTCCCAACTATGAGTTAAATAGAAACCGACTTGAAAACAACAAATATATTCTATTAAAAAATTTGCTTCAAAATCTTTGGATTCGGCATTAAATAACCTGAAAAGGGTTGATATGCCGTAAACCAAAACAACCAACCAATCAATAGTCGATAATCAATAAAATAATTTGTTAAGTCTGACTTGTCAGGATTTAGCACATAGTCACTTAGATTTTGGATTAATTTTTCTGAGAATTTAAACTAAAAGCAATGTTATCTACTTAATAGTGATGTCGAAAGTAGTAATATATCCAAAAATTATGAAAGCTGATAAAATAGAAAATTATTAATTAAAATTATTTTCCAAATAAATTACAAGTTTTACTTAAATAATAACCAGAAGAGTTTAATAACTTTAAGAGTTTAATAACTTTAAGAGTATAATAAGTTGTGCATTTCTGGTATTTATTCAAAAGTATGTTTCAAACAGATGCTAGCTTTGGTTTTATACAAACTAATATGGTATGCATGTTTAATTGTTGACGTCCAGTAGGTCAACAATATAGCAAGAGAAATTAACTGCATGAAGTCAGAGGATTTAAAAAAAATCATGGCAGATGGATTGTGATGTCTTCAATTTCATTTTTTTGCTTGAAAAGGTCAAGGTTGAATGAAGCACCTATAAGATGTACATTTTAGTCAGGTTTTAAGCCATTTTTACATACTTAAATTGTGTATTTCTCAGGTTTAAATAAACTACATATTAACTCGAAATGACTCCTCATTGTTATATTCATCGACATCAGTGTGTTAAGATCTCTGATCTCAAGCGCGTGGTTCAGTGGGGGAAGATGTGGCTGGTTACCTTTAATGTATCCAAAACCAAACTCCTATCCTTACATCATCAACGCTCTGATCCCCAGCTAGAATCAATTGTGATGGATGGCTCTCGTCTGGGTGAGGCCCCGTGTTTTGACAAACTTCTGGGTTTGACCTTTACTCCTGATCTGAAATGGAACACGTACATCAAGTCTGTTTCCAAGGTCGCTGGAAAGATGGTGGGATCCTTCTACCACTCCAGAAGATATCTCACTACTGATACAATTCTCTATCTATATAAAAGCCAAGTACGTCCAAGGATGGAATACTGTTGCCATATCTGGGCAGGAGCTGCTAAAAACAGCCTATCCTGCCTTGACAGAGTACAAAATAGACTTCGTGGCTTAGTAGGGGATGCCCTTTTCTCTACCCTGCAACCTCTCTCCCACAGAAGAGACGTTGCGAGCCTATCCTTGTTTTATCGTTATTTCCATGGCAGGTGCTCATCTGAACTCCAATCTCTGGTCCTCCCTCGCCAATCTTTCATGAAAAACACCCATCTAGCCGAATCCACTGTGAAAAATTTCCCCCACTCTTTATCTGTGCCTAAATCAAAACGCGGATTCCATGAACAAAGCTTCTTTCTTAGAATTGCACGCCTGTGGAACTCTGTTCCGTCTGCCTGCTTCCCACCGGACTACAACTTGGATGTCTTCAAGTCCAATGTTAACAAATTCCTAATGAACCGCCCCCTTAAGTAAACACTTCATCAAATCTCCACACTAACGTAATGTACTTGCAATAACCCTTATCCCTGAGTGGCTTCCGGGCCTTGATAAGTGGTGATCACTGTGTAAAAAAAAAAAAAAAAAAGGATACATCTTTTGATGGCAATATAGCAATTGGTATCAATTACTAATAATTACGGTATTATGCAGAGAGTGATCCAGACATAACTCAGCGCACATGATGTTAACAGCTGGAGTAAGCCAAGCATCGCCGAGGAAATTAAGTCATCTGACGTAACATAAAGCTGAGCCAATGACAATGTAGCGCGATGGTTTTCAATGCGACGCGCATTCATGCGAGTTGAAAATTCAAAGCAGCAGACAACAATTTGGAAGAGGAAGAAAAGAAAACAAATTAGTAAAAAAAAAAAAGCACATCATTTCGTATTTTCACGTCAGAAAAAAAAAACATGAATTTTACAGCCTTAAGTGAGCAGCTGAAAACACCAGCCGGAGTCCTCAACTTTTGTCAAGAAAAAGAAGCTGACGGATTCAAAACTTAAATTCAACTGAAAGTACCACTTTATGATAGATATCGACTCTTTGATGGTGTAATGACTCATGATGACTTTAGTAGAGTTAATCTAGAGGCTCTGAAGTCTTTTTTTCGCTAGTTTGATGCTTCTATTGTTCTATCTTATATTTGATCAATTCAGCTTCTTTTGGGACACCCTATATACATGTGCTGGAAATAAAGAAAATTTGTAATGTCCCTTTGTTCTAAGAAGTAGTGGAGCCCAAAAGAAAGGAGAGTTAAAATTGTCCTTGTCGCCATATCCTTATTGCATATTAACTGTAGATGCCAGGTTCGGCACAAAACAAGAAGAACGCAGTATTAGCAGGGTGATTGTTTGAGTCATATACTGATGTTGCAATCTAGCGGGTAGCTGTTGTTGTGAAGAAGAGGAAGATGTCGCCGTCAGTGATGAAGAGAGAAATGATAATTCACAAGATACTTTTGGTTTCCTCGCTCACCAATTGCTGCAGTCCGCTGTTAGCATCAGTATTTATATTCTTACGTGTGGACATAGTTGTAAACAGATTGGCTTGAGGGAGTGAATGTTTATCCTCATTTGCCAGTGTGTTAGCTTTGCCACGTGTGACCCAATGTGAAGGGATCTCTGTTTCCCAGAACTTGCGTTAACAAAAAGTGGATAGTTACTTTTAATGCATCTAAAACCAAGCTTCTATCCTTACATCATCAACACTCTGCTGCCCAGAATGGCTCTCGTTTTGGGGAGGCTTCATGTTTTGACAAGCTTCTGGGCTTGACCTTTACTCCTGATCTGAAATGGAACACGTATATTAATCCATTGCCAAAGTCGCTGGAAAAATGGTGGGATCCTTCAACCGCTCCAGTAGATATTTCACTCCTGATGCAATTCTCTACCTATATAAAAGCCAGGTTCAGCCAACGATGGAGTACTGTTGCCACATCTGGGCAGGAGCTGCTAGAAGCAGCTTATCCTGCCTTGACAGAGTTCAAAATAGCCTTTGTAGCTTAGTGGGGGATGCCCTTTTCTCTTCCCTGCAACCTTTCCCACAGAAGAGACGTAGTGAGCCTGTCCCTGCTTTATCGTTATTTTCATGGCAGGTGCTCATCTGAACTTCAATCTATGGTTCCTCCTCGCCAGACTTTCACGAAAAATACTCGTTTAGCCAAAACCACTATCAACAGTTTCCCACACTCTTTATCTGTGCCTAAACCTTTTTTTTTTTTTTTAATTGCATTTTCACCCCAAACAAGGCACATTGCCACTTTAGTGTAGGGGGCTACTATCAGGGGCAACAACTACTGGGGTACTATGCAGGGATTTGGGCAGCAAGATGTCGGTTCACGTTGCACTTGAACTTCTGCATGTCAGTACAGTTAGGGAAGCAGGGACCTAGAATGGAATTCCAAAGTCTAGCGGTTCTGGGGAAGAAACTATTGGAGTAAAAAGATCTTTTACATCTAGGGATCTCTACAGTGTGGAGGTGGAATTTTGCAGCCTGTCGGGTCTGTCGAGGGTGTTCACGTCGTGGGGGCATAAGTGCTTGCAGTTCGTCAGAGCATTCACCATTTAAATACTTGTAGAACAGGCAGAGGGATGCAACATTTCGTCGATGGGACAGAGGCTGAAGCTTAGATGCCAGTTTAGGGCCTATCAGATTTGCGACTCTCTTTTGAACCTTGTCAAGGAGCGAAAGACTAGTAGCCGATGCACCAGCCCAAATATGACAGCAATACTCCATACATGGGCGAATGGTTGCCTTATAGAGGTACAGGATACTTTCGGGTGTTAGTAGTTTTCTAGCATGGTAGAGAGAGCCCACCTAAATGTAGATTCCATAAATAGGGCTTCTTTCTTAAAACTGCACGCCTGTGGAACTCTATTCCATTTGCCTGGTTTCCAGCTGACTACAATCTGATTGTCTTCAAGTCCAATGTGAACAAGTTCCTATTGAACCATCCCCGTAAGTAATCCAAGTTATAAAATTCCCACTAATGTTTACTACGCTAAAATCACAATGACAAATGTATACCCATTAACCCTTATGCTCGAGTGGCCCCTGGGCCTTGCTAAGTGGTGACCCCCATGTAAAAAAAAAATCGTAGGTCACGTTAAATTTGTCTTGGCTTTAACTTTGACATATAGATGTTTGCGGTCCAGATTTTGTACCTGTTCATCATTCCAAGGGAAAAATTTCCTAGACAATTTTGTGGCATGCGTGGCACAAAAACCCAGGAATTTGCCCTTCCATTTAGGAGGATGGACAATATAAACTCGGCAGCAATCTCCAATGCGCGTCAAGTCTGCTTTTGAATGTGTTCACCATTTTTGCTTGTACAACTGCATCTGGGAGATCATTCCATGTGTTGACAACCCTCTGTGAGAAGGTCCCTTTGTGGACATCTAGCCTACAGTGGGATTTTTTACGATTTTGAGGCTGTTCCCCTGGTTGCGCTGTTTTTGGCGATCTGAAAGGACGGCTTTCTTGTATCATAGATCCCATGGATGTACTTGTACAGATCGATCATGTCACCACGATTTCTTCGATGCTCAAAAGTGGGCAGTCTCAGGGTTCTCAATCTTTCAGAATATGGCTTGTCCTTCAGTGATGCCAGCAGCTTGGTCGCTCGGTGCTGTACGTCTTCCAGATCACTGCATAAGGTCTTATGATGCAGCTGCCAGTCAGAGTGGCAATACTCCAAGATAGGAGTATTTAATTTATCCTTAACAGGCCCGGTGATACTCTTCTACTTTCAATTTCTAGAGATTCCTGCACCTGCAGCTTTCATGTTAAAAATTGATAGAACCTGATTGTAAGTTGATTCTCCTGTCGAGTCACATTCCCACACGTGAGACATAGCGGATAACATGTTCTTAAATTGAAGCCATGAACAAGTAATCCAAAATATTCGTTCAGAGTTACGTCCCTTGTGTGTAGACTCTTACTGTCTACTCTTTAACGTCTAAGAAAAATGCAATTTTACCCAATTTTCCGTAAAAATTACTTTTAACTATAAATAACTTTCTACTCGGGGAATTTTTGTAATTTTGTGATATGTTCAACATGATAACTAAGTATGTAATATTGGTTTTACTTAAAACTACTTATTTTTAAACATCGATCTGTCGGCTTTATCTTAACAAGCACAGAAAAAGGTAATCGATAAAGTTGGCAGCCATTTGGTTTGGGGAGATAACCGCGTTTAAATTTATACGTTTTGTGGGGTTTGTATTACTGTACACATAGATTGGAAAAGGTGTCAAAAAAACAAATATATAACAAATAAATGTTATCAAAGGCAAGATAAGTTACTTTTCTACCTAACTGGATATATTTTTTGTATTTTTATTCAATGTAACATGTTTATTCAGCTCGAAAAACATACAGTGTTTACCGATGTATTGGAAAATTCAAAATGGCGCCCGACACTCTCTTTAACACGGTAAGTTCAGGAAAAGATGTTATAAATAATAAACTAGATAAAATACTGTTAGAAATTCGCTCATTATATGTTACCGTGACATAAGTTGACATATATTCGGTGTTTTTTTAATAGTATTTTGTCTAGTTTATTATTTATAGCACATTTTCCCAAACTTACCATGTTAAAGAGAGTGTCGGGCGCCATTTTGAATTTTCCAATACATTGGTAAACACTACATGTTTTTCGATCTGACTAAACATGTTACATTGAATAAAAACAAAAAAATGTATCCAGTTTGGTAGAAAAGTAACTTATCTTGCCTTTGATAATATTTATTTGTTATATATTTGTTTTTTGACAACTTTTTCGAATCTATGTGTACAGTAATACAAAACCGTTTTTTTTTATTCAATTGTAAGGTACAGAATATGTACAAAACACCCTCCCCATGTTAAGAATGGCTTTTTAAATAATAACGTTATTATATCAGCCCGGATCACTCTCTGCATAAGTATCTATGTTTTTAAGAACATTAAAAATTGATTTAAAAAAATAGTCATTATGGTATATTTATTTAATACTAATATTTATCCATTTATCTTTGTTAATGATTGTTCGAAAGTGCGTTTCAAAGTGATGCTAGCTTTGGTTTCATGCAAACCAATATGGCGTACGCCTTTAATTGTTGACTCCCGGTAGCGCAGTAATATTTATTTTTAGTTTTATTTTTATATCATTGATAAAATGGCAACGAGTCCGGTAAGGAAAGCATGTTTGATATCCATTTCTAATTTAAAAGATTTAATTCCTGTCTTCATTTAATTTTTAAAACGAATTAAACTTTAATTGGTGCTAATGCACTTACTGATCCACGCTATTTTTGAAATCGTATTTCCAAGTCTAATTATAAATAAAGTTTTATGGTACTAGTGCAGAGAGTGATCCGGACGTAAATAATAACGTTATTATTTAAAAAGCCATTCTTAACATGGGGAGGGTGTTTTGTACATATTCTATACTTCAACTTTACAATTGAATAAAAAAAAACATATCATAAAACTTGGAAAGACGATTTAAAAAAATAGCGCGGATCACTCTCTGCACTAGCACCAGTTTTATGATATATTTTTTTATTCAATTGTAAGGTCCCTCCCCATGTTAAGAATGGCTTTTTAAATAATAACGTTATTATTTCGGCACGGATCGATAAGCGCATTGACAGCCATCTTTTTACGCGCCTGCGCGCGCCATAAACAAATCTACTCTTATGGCTGACACTGCACGCGCGTAAAAAAGATGTCCGCCAAAGAATACAATGCATAATACGGTAAATTTATACAAACACCGTGACAGCGAATTAACCCTAACCCTAACCCTAACGCTGTCACGGTGTTTGTATAATAATACCCATAATACAACTGTTTATATATCGATAACTAATTATTTCTGCAAAATTTCAATGCGATTTTCGTATTCAGCAATCAGCATAGTCGAAAACCTATAAAAGGTGTCATGTAAAAGAAAACTGTGGAGGTGGACCTAATCTAAAAAAATACCATCCTTTTTTTTCTAAAACCACGATTTTTTTTTTTTTTTTAAGTGGAAGCTTATTTTATGTTTAGAATTTTCCAGTCAATATTGGACGCTGAGGACATTTTTTTCTAGGTAAATATTCAGATATGTTACAACAGAACACCGACCACTCTAATTTGTTTTTTTAGGGGTAATCGAGGTTAAATTACCCCCCTCCTCTCCAACTTGGAGTTCTTCTCTTTTCTTTTTTATTTCTTTTTCAGATAATTTTAAATTTTCCATGGAAAATTGGTACGGCATGTGAGAAGGTAGTTTGCTAGGTGAAGCAAGCCATCATTTATGCTACCACGCGTAGCGTGAATGGAAGCTGTAAAATGGCAAAAAGTAGTTTGTGGGTTCAGGGGTTAATACCATGTAAACGGTAAATCCCCCCCCCGGTTTGAGTATTAGATTTGTTGTCAGCGACCTCGATTACGTCTAAAAAAACAAATTAGAGTGGTTGGTGTTCTGTTGTAACGTATCTGAATATTTACCTTTTTCTATTTCATTCAATGTTTTCTTTTTTTAGAGATTTAAATGAAAAATTTCACTCGATAAAGAATAGGTACGGGCAAAATGAATGCCGATGCTCAAAATCTATAAACATTTTGACCCCCCCCTCCTCCCTGTACTTAAAAATTCACCAAAAATGAGGAAATTAACCAATTTTAATGAAATTTTCAGTATTTATCAAACAATGATCGCGGAATATAATGAACTAATTATTTTTTTTAAATAAATTAAAGTGAAAATGTATTATTTTGTTTAAACAAAAATACCTGTACTAAAGTTATGGTTTTCAGTAGTAAATAAAAAATGCAAGAATTTATTTTTGCTATTTTCATGTAAATAAAGCATTGTAATTTGTAACAATAAAATAAAAATAAAATAATTTTTACAGAAACATTACGAAAAAAGCCCCTGAAGTCCGTATTAATGAATTCGATATAACTTGAAGAAAAATTAATTTCTCGAACTACCAATATTATCATTGAATTAAGCATTGTTTATTTTTCACAAAAAAAAATTTTAATTGCAAAAATTATTTCTACTTTTTTTTACGCTTACATTTTTAACATAAGCTTTACATGTAAGATTCTAATATTTCCATTGCATGCAAGAACATATAATTATCAACATGAAATAATGTTCATATAATCTTGGAAAATAAAGTAAAAAAAATTAAATTGAAAAACAGGAATATAGAAAAATAATTAAAAAATGGCAAAAATTATATGAACGTTCCATCTCGGTAAGTACGGATGCACGCAGTTGAAAAGAAAACCAGTCTGTTTTGCCCACCCTTTTCAACTACATGTCTGTTTGTGTTTATCAACTTTACATTTAACGTAAACATTATGATAAATTTGGACATAAGTCTGCATTTTTTTAGTGTATAATAATGATTATAAATTGTTTTCTTAACCAATTGTAATTCTGTATTAATATTAATAAATAATGGTGCTAACTTCTTTTTTTCAAAGAATAAATTGTCAGTAGTATAATTAATGAATTTAATTAACTTTTATGGATTTTTAAATGAAGGGAGGGTCTTCGACTAAAAAAAAAAGCCGCTCAGTATGCCGGAATATAGACATAAATTATGTCTAATTTGTCTTTCCATACATAATTCATTTTTGCCACCAGAGTTTATTTTGATAAGATGAATGGGTCTCGTTGCTACCAGTGATACATTTTTGGATAATTATTACTTTTGTTTTTGCAAAAGTTAAATACATTTATTGTATTAATTCATTATCTTAAGATTTTAACTTAATACTTGGAAATAATTCCAGAAAACTTATATTTTTCTTGCCAGAAAAATGTAAACGCAATTTTTGTAATAATGAATTTTTATGTGAAATCTAGGGTTTTTCAGATATGAGACAAAATTATTCCATGTATTTTTTTATTTCACACACTTTTTTCTTTGAGAAATTAACCTTAAACTATAATCTTTCAAATACAATAAAAAAGTACTCGAAAATTTTTAAAATTATTATGATTAACCCACATTAAAAGTCATACTCCCCTACAGGAGCAGGTATTAATTGGCCATACCTAATAAAGAAGAATGAAAATATAATAAATGAAAAATTTATGTATTTCTTTGAGAAAAGAAAAAAAAAAATTCAAGTGTTTTTTTTTTTTTTTTTTTTTAAGGCAAAAATTTATAAGTAAAAGTTGACTATTTTTAAACTATGGGAACATATTTCTTCAGGCACAAGGTTAGACGGTTAATGCGAACGTGTGGTTTTTGCTGCTTTCTGTCCATCCGTAGTTCTAAACAAGGACAAACAGCTACTTCCGGTTTTTCGATAAAGACGTAAAAATGCTTGCGTAATCATGCTTTTTTCAAACAGTCGTTTTAAAAATTCTTTTATTTAAAAAATAAATGGAATTTAAAATATAAATATGGATAAATTCTGAACAATGAAGAATGAAACTAAACATTCAATAGTATTTTTTATAGGTAAGTGATTTTTCGAATTTATATCGATTTTTTTTTTTATAACAGAAGTAAGTAAAATTTTGTTGATTTTCTTCAAATCTTTTTTAAATAAAACCGATTTAAAAAAAAAACAAATATTGCATAATTTGCTATTAAGCCTGTTATTTTTTTAAATTTTGGTCTTTGCTCCTTTAATTGAAAAAAAAAAATTAGGGTTTGAATTACATTTTTCAAGTAGTTATAAGCTTATAAAGATAGGAGGTCAAAGTATTCAGTTTTATTTCACACATTCTTAAGATCGGTTTCTGACACTGCTAGTGCATGAGTACCCTTTAATTAAACTTGGAAATATAATTTAAAAAATAGCATGAATCAGTAAGTGTATTACTGCATTAGCACCCAAAATATTATTCTGATAGTGTAGAAGCGCCTCCCTATTTCTTTTTTTTTTTTTTTTTAAGTTTGAAACAATATAAATAGAACTTTTTATAATTTTCACCAATATAAACATTTTTTTTTTTTTGTATTTTTTATGTTTAATTTTTAACAATATAAACATTTTTTTTTGTATTTTTTATGTTTAATTTTTAACAATATAAATAAAACTTTGGTGCTTATGTATTTTTGGTACCATCCTATTTTAAAATAGTTTTTTCTGGTTAAATTCAAGTTTCAGAATATCTTTTTTTTTTATTATTAAATTGTTAGGTGAAAGCAAAGAATAGTTACAACCCTCCTCCCTCCCTATGTTAAGAATTGCTTTCGAAATAACGTTATTATTATAGCATGGTACCATAAATACATAAGTATCAAACTTTTTATAATTTTACATGGTAAATTTTTACTTGGTTTCCATCTTAACATTTTCCTTGAAAATTACAACTTTGATAAGTTTTTGGATATGCTGAAAAAGAATATTGCATTTAAATTTTCCGCAAATAAGTAGTTTTATGAATATTGAACAATATTATTTTTTAATTATTTGTTAAAAGTGGTGGCCATAGTTTTTAACTTATCATTTTACACAACAGAAATAGAATTTTTTTATAATTTTGATAGAAATTGTTCACAAACGTTTTTCAATTTTAATTTTTAATAAACAATATAAATCTTTTTACATTTTAATTTTGAAAGAAGGAATAAGTAATAAATTTCATTTTTTGTTTTTCAAAAAAATTGAAAATAATTAAAAGAGAATACACATGAAAATTAATAAGTTGTAATAGAATATGCGTGTTTTAACTACTCATGTGATTTAATAATAATAATAATAATAATCACGTAATTCAATTTTGAATTAAAAATTTTTACATTGCTTAAAATTCTAAAAAGGTTTTCATAATTTAAAATCAGAAAAATGTTCTATTTATATTGCTTTTAATTAAAATAAAAAAAGGTTTTCATGGGTTACAGTTATGAAAAGTTCTATTCATATTTACATTTTATATGTTCCGATAATTTAATATTTCTATTAATATTTTTTATCATTATAAAAAAGGTATTCATTGTTTAAAATTATTAAAAAATTGTTTACATTGTAACGTAATGGTGACTACATTAATTTTGTTCCTTTTATGCGATAAAGGGTTCGAGATTATTTTTTCACCTAAACTACAGTCTTACCTTTGATTCTAGTCAGGGTACTTATTGTGCCGAAATAATAACATTTTATTTAGAAACCGGTTAAGGTAGTCAGATGAGGATCCGAAAATCCAGTCTTGTTCTGAGTTTGGGGAAAGGTGGGCCTGTCACTGGTGTTGAGGGAGAATCTAACCCCTTGGAATAAACGCAGCAAAAAATCAACCCTTTCAGCATTTCAACATGTATATAAACAATATGAGCAAGTTTTCTCGTTGCTGTAACGAGACAAAAGCGTTATTGTAGGAGAATATCATAAGAAAATTGTCAAGCAAATAGCAAAGTTTTATAGGGTTAATTAACCTCTTGGAACTGTTTATTGTAAAATAATTCTAATTCTTTGAATTGTTGTGTTGGTTAAAGTTAATAGAAGGAAAAAAAAAAGAAAAAGGGGGAAAAATCAAACAAACAAGTCTTACCATCTGTGTGTCGGGCGAGGTTGGGCAAAAGAGAGAGAGAAATCAAGATGGGGCCCATAGTTTTAAAAGGTGTGTTCTAGTGGAAGTCACGCAGGAGACATGTATAAAAGGAGTTTAAAGGTTAGGTCAGGGCGAGGTAGAGAGACGAAGGTTGATGACAGTGGTGATCTCGAACCCAGTGACTGTTGGCTTGCAAAGATGAATTTTTTTTTTTTATTTATTTCTTTAATTTTGTTGTCCTAAACCAGGAACACTTCAAGCTATTTCGGTGATGGTTACCGGCCTGAACAACATGATAAAGCTGTTCAGTGGCGAAGGCGATGTGGTGGTTTGGTTAAAGAAAGTGGACCTAGTGGCAAAGCTCCAAAAGATAGGCGACATCGCCACAGTGATACCGTTGTTCCTGGAGGGTGATGCGCTAGCCCTATATTTGGAGCTGAGCTTCCGTGAACAGGAGGACGCTGAGACGATCATAGCCAGATTGATTCAGGCATTTGCGGAAGGGCCGTTTGAGGTGTACAACAAATTGAAAGAGAAGAGGTGGACGGAGGACTCCGTCGATGTGTATGCAAATGAAATCAAAAGATTGGTGGAACTGGCAGGAATTTGGAGACAAGTAGTGAATCACGTAGCAAAGATGGCATTCTTTACCGGGTTCCCGGCTGGTCCCAGGTATCGAGACTTTGGAGGTGAGTGATCTGCTCCCAATTGCAAGAATATTAGTGAGCACCCAACCCTCTGGGGTCTTAGGAACGGTGGCAACAGCGCGGAAGGATGAGAGCAAAAGCCACCAGAGACAGCAAGGCGCGCGTTTCGAATGTGGGGGCCCACATCTGCGGAGAGACTGCAGGAAGTTCTTGGAAAGGATGGTGTGCTACAGGTGTAACCAGAGTGGTCACATGGCAGTTAACTGCAAGAGTCCGAGAAACTGTCAAGGGGGAGCCAAAGCGCCAGCAGATGTCCAAGCGTGAAATTGTGGTGAAAGGACAAGAAACCGTGGCCCTGATCGACACTGGCTGTACCACTACCATGGTGCACACTAGCCTTGTCAGAGGATGGAGAGGGAAGGGTGAAGTAGTGGCATTCGATGGGTCACGAGTTGAGATAGGAGGAATGTCACAATTGAAATTGAGGATCACTGGATGAGAGTCCGTGCGGTTGTCACTGATCACCTGGTGCCTGGCGTCCAAGCAATTATCGAAATGGACGTAATATGCTGACTTGGAGGTGTCACAATCGGCAGCAATGGCGTGAGGTTCAGACCAGCGGGATGTGCAGTAACAGAGCAGGTCAATGAAGGAATCAAACAGGTTGGAGAAATAAAATGGATATCAAGCAGTGATCTGGATTTAAAAGCGGAATTCAACGGGAATCAGTGGATAGTGGAGTAGGCATGGAAGAATAAACCACTGATGCTAACAAATAGCATGGCATGTTCTGATAAATCGCTCAAAGGATTTTGAACGAGAAGTGGACAGATGGATTGAGGACGGAATACTGTTACCATGAACGAATGACATCGAATTGAGCATCTTGCCATTACTGGCCGTCCTGCAACCAACAAAAGGGAAGGTCAGACGAGTACTAGATTTCCGAGAATTGAACTGACGCGTCGAGTGCCAGAACTTGAATGCCTACTAGACACTGTCCTCGAGTGTCTAAGGTCTCTCTGTACAGGGGTTTGTCAAAACAACCTGGCATGAGGATACTTTTTCCATAGAAGTAAACCCTGACGAAATATTCAAAATCACATAGTATTCACTGCCCAAATAAGATCTCCTCACTATGGCTAACCCACATTAGCTTTTACGAGGAATGGTGCACCTTCTCCAAGTGATGTTACCTCAAGTAATACCACGAAGCTGGATACTCCACCAGACTAGATAAATTCTTGTCCTGGAATCCAGTAAGACCAAGAAACAAACATGAAAGATATACTACAACATATGAAAATGGTTAATTGGGGAGAGGAAAATTATGTTCTCGATATCTTTACTAACTCAGTTTTTGAGAGATAAAGAACTTAAATGTAACATTCGAATATCTATGTATCTCATATAGAGTTCAAGTGTTAGCCCCAGGTCGTGGGCCCCTTGATTTCTGAGAACTTCAACTGAAGTAAAATAAAACAAAGGGGTGACGCTATAGATTATATGTAGTGAGACCATCAGAGAATGGAGGCAAATGAACGGTGCCTCTAAGTTGGTCGATCTAAAATCTGCTTATTTGCAACTCCACGTTGCCAAGAAACTCTGGAAGTACCAGTTGATCAGATATAAAGGCAGAACCTACTGCCTTACGAAGATGGGGTTCGGGTTGAACTCGGCACCCAAGATCATGTCAACCATTCTAAGGAAGATTCTAGAAAGAATGGGGAAAGGAGATGGCTCCGTGATCTCATATATCGACAACATCCTCATGAATGAAACTCTGGTGACTGTAGGGGAGGTCGAGGTTCACTTAAAGAAGTTCAGGTTGGTTGCCAAGGCACCGGAAAAATTGAATGGGGGAGCGGCTTTGGGACTAAAGCTGAAACGAAATGCGTCAGGTTGCCTGGAATTTCGAAGAGGAAACGAGATCCCACAAATGAAAGAAGAGCTCAACAAGCGGGAGCTTTTTTCAATATGCGGCTGACTGATCGGGCAGTACCCCATTGCTGGCTGGTTTAGACCAGCATGCAGCTACATTAAGAGGCATGCTGAAGGTAGAGGATGGATGATAAAGTGGTAGGAAGAACAACTGCCTTGATTGAAGAGGTCCTGAAAGAAGTGGAAAAGCAAGACCCAGGACCCAGTTCAGGGAATGTGGAACATGCCGCGAACACTGGATGGAGTCGTGTGGTGTGATGTAAGCAGTATTGCAACAGGGGTCGTCTTGGAAGTGGGTGGAGTGGTTGCGGAGGATGCGGCCTGGCTAAGGAAGAAGGATGATGCTAGTCACATCAATGTAGCAGAATTGGATGCAGTTACTAAAGAAGTGAATCTGGCATTAAAATGGGGGCTGCACAACATCTGTGTGAAAACAGACTCTGCCACTGTGTTTGCTTGCCTGAAATTGATGATTTCACATGACAAAAGGATAAGGACAGAAGGGGCAGCAGAGATGCTAGTGAAGCGCAGGCTCAGGATGCTGACTGAGCTGATGTAGGAGCTTTCTTTGAAGCTGCACGTAATCATGGTAGCCTCTGAGAAGAACAGAGCATATGCTCTCACAAGAGTGAGAAAAAGCTGGCTTGTGCCAACAAAAGAGCATATTGCTGCAGTGACTCATCTGGATAACTCTGGGGTGCAAGAGTTGCACAATCTGCATCATATGGGAGTAGAGAGGACATTGTACCTGATGAGAAAAGTTGATCCGAGTGTCCTAAAGGAACAATTGAAGCAAGTGGTCAGGACTTGTGCCAGTCAATTGACCCTGCTCTAAGGGTGCACGAAGCTGGAGAACTAGGTGTGACTGGGACCTGGGAAAGACTCGCAGTTGATGTCACCTATTACAGGATGGACTTTACATGACGATGATCGACTGTGGCCCCGAGTGCTTTGCCCTATGGAAAAGGCTGTGAGGTGAAATAGCAGCAGCCCTTGATGTGGTGTTTCTGGAGCACGATCTCGTGGAAGAGCTAACCAACAATGGTACTGCGTTTAGATCGGTAACAGTTGCAGATGTGCTAAAGAAATGGAATCAATTCATCAATTTTTTAGAGCTGCCTATAGACCCAGTGGCAACGGGATTGTGGAAAGAAACCACCGGACAATAAAGGCAATGGCAGAGAGAGGGAACACCTCACCTGAGCAAACTGTCTACTGGTACAATATGTCGCCTAGATCGGGGCAAGAGCAAGGGACAGTTCCACACTTGTCAATATTCAAGTACTCCTGGAGGCATCCTAAAGTTGAGCCGGCAAGCAGGAGATGGAGACAACAGGGACCATGAAACTCGGTGATGAAGTATGGGTGAAACCCTCAGGGACATGATGTATCACACAGTGGAGTAGAGGACGTGTAACCGGGAATAATACTAGCAACAACATTGCGGTAGACGGAGTACTGAGACATATTCTTGATATCAGGCCAGTGGAAAATGAAACGGTGGAAAGCGATGTGCAGCGGGAGGATGGCAAGACACCTCAGAGACCAAGTAGAAGACGACCGCCACAGTCAATGAAGGATTATGAAATGTGATCTACAGATGAGGGAGGCATGTTGTTGAAAGTTAGCAGAAGGAAAAGAAAAAAAATATAAAAGGAGGAAAAGATCAAACAAACAGAAGTCTTACCGCATGTGTGTCGGGCGAGGTTGGGCAAAAGAGAGAGAGAGAAATCAAGATGGCGCTCATAGTTTTAAAAGGTGTGTTCTGGTGGAAGTCACGCAAAATCGAAATCATGCGGGAGACATGTAGAAAAGGAGTTGACAGGTTAGGTCGGGGCGAGGTAGAGAGACAAAGGTTGATGAGAGTGGTGATCTTGAACCCGGCGACTGTTGGCTTGCAAAGACAAATTCTTTTTTGTTTTTTATATATTTAATTTTGTTGTCCTAAACCAAGAACACTTCTAATACGGTGCTCTTGCAGTTTAGATAAACCAAAATATGAGAAAAATACTGGGACATATTTGGGGCTGCAAGAATGTAATTTGATTGGCTCTAGCAGTTTAGATAAACCAAAATATATCACTCAGTATTTTTAAATACTGAGCAGGCTGACAGTTTTCCAAGGTGATTGGAAAGCATTTCTAATTTAAACATTTGAACATGTTTGTAGAAGTAGAAATTGACTAAATTTAAAGCATGAAGAACATCAATTTTTTTTTTTTTGTTGTTCGTTCACTTTTTTAAAAATCTGCAAGCAGTTTCAGAAATAAACTTGAAACAGAATAAGAACTAATAAATCAAGTGTATGCATTTACTTTTGTTTTTTTGTTTGTTTTTGAGAAGCTAAAGTAATTTTTGCCTCATCAAATTGTACTTCCATCGATTTTTACATGGTACAAATAATTTAAAATCTTTTTTTTTAATGTGCTATGAATCATCTTAAGATTATGTTATCGGAAAGAATTTTGTTGCATGAGAATTTAAAAAAAAATCATGTGATCAGTACTTCTGGAATTGCAGCTGACTTCAGTATTATTGTCAGTGTCCACAAAGAGTTAGCTTTGTCACCTTCCCTTGTTCATTTTGGTCATGAACGCAATAACTTTGGATCTGCATCGAAAACTACCTTTTTGTTTTTTCTTTTTTTTTTAATCCTAACCAGTGATTCACTTGGAATAAGTGGATCATGTCTAACAGGGGACTGTGTGAAGTTAAGTAGCAAGATGTTTGTTCACTTTTACTTTAAACTTCTGCAAGTCGGTATTGTCAGGGAAGCAAGGAGGGAATTCCAAAGTCTAGCAGTCTGAGGGAAGAAAGAAACTACTAGAGTAGAAAGTTTTCCAGCATCTATAAACCTCAACAGTGAAGGGGTGGACACTTCTCTATGCTAGCCTCAACAGACAAAATGATCTTCAACATCAAGTGCGGACATTGAGTGATCGGCTTGCACAATTTGGTCTATAACTTAACATCAATGAAATTGAATATATAGCTATCCGATGAAAGCATGCAGGATTCCATTACTGTCAACAATACTGTGCTTCCCTGAACAGATGTTTTCAAGTATCTGGAATCAAGAATTACTGCTGATGGAAACCTGAAGCCCAAGGTCATAGCATGCAGGAATGCAGCCTGAATAAAATAGAGAAACCACAATTCCAATGATGTGAAATCCAAAATCTGTCGTTCTGTCATCAAACCAATTATAATTTATGGTGCTGAATTGTTCGCCAGCCACAAAGAAGCTGGAGAACTGTTTTGGTATCATGAAAACGAGGATGTGGCAGTGGGTATTAAGCATTACCTTACCTGACCACATCATTACTTCTCTATTCACTAGTGATATCGAGTGGCACCAATCACTGACATGTTCTGCTAATCCCAACTGAGATGGTACCATTGTATTTTGTGAGCTAATGACAAACTTACCAAGGTATCTCACGATATTGGTTCAACACACTTTACTAGGTCTCGAAAATCACTAGTATGCACCTTTGGGCCAATGTTTAGGCTAGTTTGATCTAATAATTGTGGCTTCCAGTATGATTAATTTTCATTTAATTAAAAGATAACATTGCATTTGTAACGATTTTTTTATTTGTTTGAAGCATTTTTACACTGAAAATTGGCTTCTGCACACAAAAGAACAAATTTTGTAATTTCCTACAAGTTTTGAAGTTATAATTTGATGCCTAATTGAGCTACTAAAATAAATTTGATAACATTGTTTTGGTTTAAAAAAAAAAATTTACTTTGAAGTACGTATTATTAAAAAATCAAATAAAACCTTTTTTATAATGGTTATTTACATAGCTCAGACTTACTCTCATCATTGCTTTTTATGGTTTAACTTCTATTTGGTCTTTGGTTGTAGTTGATTACCTTTACAATTTTTAATTTGACACATTTCACCAATCAATAGTGTACACCCTGATCACTAGGGTTGCCAAATGATTGTGAAAAATGGACCGCATGTTTCCGTGACATCAGATTTGTATTAACTATGTGAACTATAGAAAAGAAGAAGCGACTTAATGATTTTTAAAACCTTTGTTTATCTTCTTCAAACTGCAATTAATACTTAATCTTTGTTATAATTTTGTTAGGTTTTAAGATTTACAGTTTAACGATTAATAATATTATAAACATTTGTATATTAAATATGAAATACGGTTTTACTGAATATTCATTTGGTTACCTACGGAGTGCCATATTTTGTTCGGTAAAAAGAGACAAACAAAATATGTAAATTTTATGTAATTTCATTCTAAAATGGATAAGTATCGAAAATTTCACCATTAGTTGATTTTTGCTAGATTTATTAAACATGAGTATGTTTTCACGTTCAAAATGGGAATGTTATTTTAAAGTGCCAATTATGTAAACACAATTTTCGTCTCACAATTTCATTATTTTCGTACGATGAAAAAAATTTTTTTTAATTATTACTAGTTTATTTTGCCCTTCTTCTTTTAAATGGTACAAAAGTTATATTGATAATATTAATTTATAATAAAGTTACATCATTTTACATATGGGGGGGTAATTCTGTAGTGACTTTTGGAGGTGCCTACTGATAAAGGAAATAAAAAGACGAAATAATATCTGCATACCCTGCATTATGATTTAATTTGAAAAGAAACTCTACTCTCATGTTGCATGCAAATTCGGTTAATTTACTCATGGATTCCTTTCCAGTTACAAATAAAATAAAATTAATTTTGGAATAATCTATGTGTAATTATGTAAACGTCAACATCTTGTTGCAGAGAATATCAATTTTTTTTTCTTTAAAATTTTTTAAGTAAGAATCTGAATGCTTAGCCCTTTTTGTAAGTGCTTGTGATTACTTTATAAAAAATGCATATTATTTTAGCTGCATAATTTATTTTGTTTTATGAAATTTTTTGAAGATTTCCTATAAAAAGGAACGATCTTATGATCTTTTAGGAAATCAATTTTTATTACATGTAGATTTATATTTTGTCTTTATTTGCAGCAAGTAGTTCCTGGTAGTTCAACTACTCAAGAGTACATTGTTAGAGTTCCAAGGTAAGATTTTTTTTTTTGATTTTAAAGAAAAATGAATACAAATTTTTTTATTATTACTTTCTAACTTATTACATTAAAATATTGCACATTTAAAGTTATGAATTGATTTAGCATTGGTGACTTACATTTTTAAACTAAAAATGCTTAACCTTTTTTAAATTTCTGTAGATTTAATATTTGGTAAGATCTGATTGTTTTTAATTTTTTCAAATTTATCTCTACTCTCTACTATTATATAAAAGGAACTGTGTGTGAGTTTGTTCCCTATGGACTCTAAAAAGGCGAGGCCGATTTTTATGAAATTTCACATAAATATACTTCATGTACCTGGCAGTGTTCTTAGATAGGTTTTGTACTGGAATGTCTTTGATATGTATTGATAATCAAAATAATCCGATGAAAGAAGGAATAGCCAATTTTAACCAGTTAACCCCTTACACAGCCTAAAATCATAAATGCATTTGAGAAGTTTTATTGCAACACAAGCCGAAAGGTCCGACATAAAAGCAACAGTAGGTTCTATGATATGACATGGTTGCATTCGAAATAAATGTTTCTGTTTAGAGTACAATTGAAGCATGATACTTGACTTAAATTTTATTATATCATATTTCTTCAAACTGAAATATAATTATCAAAGTATACTTACGCAGATAGATATGAAAAGTCTTTATTAAAGTTTGCGCCTATTTCCATTCTATGGAGGCCAGGCGCGAACACAGACCCCACAATTTTATTATACCATCCCTATTTAAGTTAAAACATAATTATCAAAGTCTTATGTACATCTATATCAAAAACACTAGTAAACGTTTTTTTTTTTTTTAATTTTTTATTTCCATACTTTGTGGACCAGGCGCGTACGCAGACCCCACAATTTTAATGAATCATCATTATGCCAGATCAAACATACCCATTCTTGTGTCTCGATACATCTTCTATCATTATATGTGATCAGTTTTCTATAATAGTCAACCATATAGGAGCCTATTCGTGACCAGACACGCACACAGACGTTCAGCTTTATATATATATAAACTAATTTTATAAAATCCACAGTAAGTTCTCTACAGTGCAGTCATATTGTGGACTAAGTCACTGCAAGGAGGCATGCCTGGTGCCCACAGTGGGTTCCCAACTAAAGCAGGCAATCAATCTATTTGATTGAAAAATGGGTGATTTCACCGATTTCGATAACAATAAAAATATGCGAGTGTAAAACATTCATTGATTATCATTTTAGTCTTCTGTAGAATTGCCTAAGAATTTAATTTGGAAGAAAAAATGCTATTTGGAATTTATTGAAATTAACCAAGTTAATTGTTCTGAAGTTAATGAAACAAATGTGAAGCTGATATTATTTTTCTACACGTGTGTGTGTGTGTTTATATATATATATACTAGCATGAGTACCCAGCGTTGCCTGGGTTTACATACAGTTCCGTTTGGAACACACCTGCTACACTAATCATTTTCATCATGGGTAACATGGATACCCTCACAACAATTCCATAAATAAAGGAACGGATAAAAACATGTAAATTTAATAGTTCCTTAAAAGAAGTACCTGATACCCTCTCCACCAGATATTTCGGCAGAATGGATACAGATAGAAGAAATTATTTCCCGGATATTAAGTACTATAAATACCCACCCTAAAAATAAATAATTAAAAATAAATCATTAGAACTTTTGTTTCACTAAAGATAACAGCGAATGCCCGCATGATCGCAAAAATAAATAAATAAATAAAAATAACCAAGTAGATAGAACTCCTAAAAAAATGAAGATCTATCAACAATTAATTTCAAAACAATTAAATTAAATTTTTCATCATGTTATGCTTCTAATGTAATCTCCCTCCAAAATAACAAAAATGAATTTGTCATATGTTGGGGTATATTTTGTTTATAAAAGTGTAAGGTGAAAGTACAGAATGGTGTCATAAAAATTAATTAAATTTATAATTATTTTATGTTTCAAATGTAATTCCCACGCCCACCAAACAAAAAAACTGTATTTGTCATGTTTTGCCCCATCCATCTCGATCGCTAAATTTGAAAAAAAAATGCTAGAGATGATATATCTCGTTGAATGCTTTGTGGCCAAAAATGGGTGTTCATTTTTAGGTTAAATTTATATAGAAAAGTGATCCCCCACTTTAAAATGTTAATTTTCTTTTTTTCGAAATTACTTCTTTCATATTATTTATAAAGATTGTTTAAACGTATTAGGGCCCAAAAAAAGTAGGTCCTAATTTTTTTAGGGGTTAAAAGACGCTGAGTCACGTCGTAAAAATTTACCTTTTTTTTTTAATTAAAAATTAAAGTTTGTAATCGATGAGATTAACGTGAAAAAAAAAAGAAAGAAAAGTGTAAATTGTGGAATTCAGAGGGGGGGGGCAGTAGATCCTATTTTTTTTAAGTATTAAACAACGATGGGTCACATCGTAAAATTTGCGATTTCTGTATAGCTGTTTAAAGAATAATAACAAACAAATGAAATGATCGGAAGATTCTAAGGGGCAAATAACTCTAAAAGTTTTTTAAAAATTCGATGTTGAAATAATAATTCCCAAAAAAATAAATATGTTATCAATATGATTATTGTTTAAAATGTATTAAAAACAATTTTAAATAAAACTCTGAAAACAATTCTCTCGCTAGAAACATTAATTAAGATACCGCTATTTAATAAAATCGATTTTTCTTAATGTCATATGCAAATTACATAATCTTTTTATTGTATCTAGTTTCCAAGAATGAAGCTATATATAGAAATAAATGAAAAAGTAAAGTAAGGAAACTTTTGTATATATTAATCAAATTGTGAACAAACAAACAAACAAACAGACAGGATTACGGATTTATATATATAATAGATATATATATATATATATATATATAATAGATTTGAAAAGAATTCATTTTTTACAAATAGACAAATTTATATATTTACTGAACTAATATATAGACAAAATTTTATTAAAATTTGTAGAACTATTTCTGTAAATTGTTATCATTGTAAGTGATTTAAATTAAATTCCATCACAATAAACAAAGTAATGTTTTTCATTATGGCATTTTGTATTTCTTACTTTTACTATTTTTATATGTTTTTATATAATTTCATTACAATATTTTTTATCTTAGTCCCAAGAAAGTTTTTTTTTGTTTACTTTTAGGGACAGAAAGAAAAGTTTATGTATGCTTAGATTTGGTGTCAATTCTGATGTTGACTTCACTAAAAATGTAAGTATTATGCTTATGTTTTCAATATTTCTTTATTTCAAAAAAGTTATTTTAACAAGATTAATGGAGGTTCAAAATTTTATTAAGAATAAGCAAACTTCAAGAGAAAAACTTGAAAAAATAACTTATCAAATTGTTAAGCTGATTTGTTATGTGTGTGTTTTTTTTTCAAGTCTTCTGTTTTTCTCTTTATTTCCAGACCACTGTTCGTTTAGAACGTGAAAATAATTTGCGTGAGTATAAGACTGCTAATGACATTGATGTTATGCCCAAATTTGGCGCTGGTAGTGAATTTGGCCGTGAGGCAAAAGAAGAGGCTAGGCGTAAAAAATATGGAGTGATGTTAAAAAAATACAAACCTGAAGATCAACCTTGGCATATGAAGATTGGTTCAAAACAGCATTGTAAAAGGTATCTATTATTATACTAAAGTTGAGTTAACGTTTGTTTCACTAGGGCTTTTTTCCTATATATTTAAATCACACAGAATACATGCTAAAATTATCCCTTAGTTTTCAGATTAAGTTGTATTTTAAAAAAAACTATTTTTAAGTTAGCATAATTTGCAATTAACAGACAAAGTAATCCATCTCTTTGTATCTATCACTTTCATTCTCTCCATGCCGTTTGCCCCCTCCCCATGTTTGTTCTTATTTTACACATGCTCACTTTAGTCTCTTTTTGTTTATTAACAGCAATCAATTTTTCCATAGCCACTATTGTTTACTACCCACCCCCTCTATTTACAAAAACAGCAGGAAAAGTTTAGGACTTAATATATTTCACCAGAGAAAGAAATAGCGGCTAATTTTGGAATTTGTTTTAAAAATCATTTGAAGAATCTTTGTTATTGGAATAGAGTACAGTTGAATTTGGTGGTGGGGGGTGTTCCTCAAAAGCATTATTTTTTTTTTCATAAAGGAAATAGTCATGTACACAGCTATTAGCATTTTCTGCAACCAAATTATTATATATAGGATAATATATGTAATTATTATTATATATATAGGATAATATATGTAATTATTATTATTATTATTATTATTATTATTATTATTATACATAGGATCATATATCTAATTATTATTATTACATATAGGATCATATATCTATTATTATATGTAGGATCATATATCTAATTAATATTATAATATATAGGATCATATATCTATTATATATAGGACAATATATCTAATTATTATTATTATTATATATATAGGATCATATATCTATTATATGTAGGATCATATATCTATTATTATATGTAGGATCATATATCTATTATTATTATATATAGGATCATATATCTAATTATTATATTTAGGATCATATATCTAATTATTATTATATGTAGGATTATATATATCTATTATTATTATATATAGAATCATATCTAATTATTATTATTATATGTAGGATCATATATCTAATTAATATTATTATATATAGGATCATATATCTATTATTATTATATATAGGATCATATATCTAATTATTATTATATATAGGATCATATATCTAATTATTATTATATATAGGATCATATATCTATTTTATATAGGATCCTATATATAATTATTATTATTATTATATATAGGATCATATATCTATTATTATTATTATTATTATTATTATTATTATTATATGTAGGATCATATATCTATTATTGTTATATAAAGGATCATATATCTAATTATTATTATATAAAGGATCATATATCTATTATTATTATTATTATTATATGTAGGATCATATATCTATTATTATTATTATATGTAGGATCATATATCTATTATTATTATTATTATTATTATATGTAGGATCATATATCTATTATTATTATATGTAGGATCATATATCTATTATTATTATTATATGTAGGATCATATATCTATTATTATTATATGTAGGATCATATATCTATTATTATTATATGTAGGATCATATATCTATTATTGTTATTATATGTAGGATCATATATCTATTATTATTATTATTATTATTATTATTATTATATGTAGGATCATATATCTATTATTGTTATATAAAGGATCATATATCTAATTATTATTATATAAAGGATCATATATCTATTATTATTATTATTATTATATGTAGGATCATATATCTATTATTATTATTATATGTAGGATCATATATCTATTATTATTATTATTATTATTATATGTAGGATCATATATCTATTATTATTATATGTAGGATCATATATCTATTATTATTATTATATGTAGGATCATATATCTATTATTATTATATGTAGGATCATATATCTATTATTATTATATGTAGGATCATATATCTATTATTATTATTATATGTAGGATCATATATCTATTATTATTATATATAGGATCATATATCTATTATTATTATATGTAGGATCATATATCTATTATTATTATATGTAGGATCATATATCTATTATTATTATTATTATTATTATATGTAGGATCATATATCTATTATTATTATTATTATTATTATTATTATATGTAGGATCATATATCTATTATTATTATTATTATTATTATTATATGTAGGATCATATATCTATTATTATTATTATTATATATAGGATCATATATCTAATTAGTATTATTATATATATAGGATGATGTATCTAATTATTATATATAGGATCATATATCTAATTATTATATATGGGATCATATATCTAATTATTATATATAGGATCATATATCTAATTATTATATATAGGATCATATATCTAATTACTGATAGTTAATTTTTAATCAAATTATTTTTCATTTTTCTTGTTTAATTTTATTTTTATAATTTTAATTAATCCCTACATAATGTTTGCTAATACTGAGATTTGAGATTAAAATATCTTAACTCTGTTATTGATATATTTATTTCATTTTGTTTTTAAGCTTTTTTATTATTGTAATTGCCTCTTAGCAGCATTGTGAGCCTCCCTTAAGACACGCTCATAGATAGAATATAACCTACGGTAGAACCCCGGAATACAGCATTAAAAATTAGTAACAAAATACAGTACAGTATATAATACACATGTATATAATCAAATAACATTATAAATAACCTGTAAGGTTAATCCATAACCAGTTGCCGGAAAAACATTGTATGCCACAAAAAACTGTATCTTAGGGCCAACGTATCCCGGGGTTCTACTGTATAAGATAGAATAAGTATGCATATTTCAAAAGGTTTTATAAGGGAATAGAATATTTACTTTGCAATAATTTGCCCCAAAATAAAAAAATAAAAAATTTAGACTCCATGCTAAATCTAGGGATGGGATTCCTAATTTGCTGCCCTGTAGCGAACCCGGGACTTTTCTGATTGCAAATCAAAAATCTACCAATGAGCTATCTGTCGTACCCACAGTGGAGATTGAGTTTCGCCCAACGGCTATAAAAAACAAGCCGATAAGTCATTCAGGGGCAGTTAGAAAAGATTGCTCTGGTAATGCATCGCATGTTGTGTCATGTTGATCGACTGTATTGTTCAGGATCGTGTCGTGTAGAGTGGATGGTATCATTCAGGATCGTGTCGTGTAGAGTGGATGGTATCATTCAGGATCGTGTCGTGTAGAGTGGATGGTATCATTCAGGATCGTGTCGTGTAGAGTGGATGGTATCATTCAGGATCGTGTCGTGTAGAGTGGATGGTATCATTCAGGATCGTGTCGTGTAGAGTGGATGGTATCATTCAGGATCGTGTCGTGTAGAGTGGATGGTATCATTCAGGATCGTGTCGTGTAGAGTGGATGGTATCATTCAGGATCGTGTCGTGTAGTCGACGGTATCATTCAGGATCGTTTCATTTAAAGTCAACGGTATCATTCTGGATCATGTCCTGCCGAATCGTTGGAGGTGTTCGGGATTGCGTGGACAAACTTGTTTAGGACTGTGTTGCCACATGTGATATAAATTTCTACATTATATACATATTTATATCTTTTTTTCTTTTTTTGTGTTCTCTCTTCCCTCTTCAACAATAAATACATTGTGATCGTCAGAAAAAAAAAATTTTTTTAATCATTTTGGGATTGAAAATATGGCTCAACTATTATCAGTATCGCCAAAATGATTTTTTTGTGATTCTGATTAATTATCTCAACACTAGGCAAAACGAAATATACCAGTTCTACATATATGTATAACCTTTATGTAAAATATATCTAAAAATAATTTATATTTAATATAGTTGACATCTGAGCAATGATGCACCAATTACTTAATATTTTCTGAAGAATACTACATATTCAATAGTTGAATTATAACTGAAACGGTGCACTGCCATTGGTTTTCTGTTATTTATAGCTCAGTCATTAACAAGAGTCTCCAAACATACTGTAGTGCATCCTGTTGCCTTGTATGATTCAGTGTATTGGCGGTCAGTGAAGGGGCCAGAAAGATAGGAGTCATGAAGACAAAAGTGGACAAAAGGAGGGACTCAACCAGACTTAAATATGAATAACCTGTTGATATTCACCATCATTACATAAATTGATATTCACCATCATTACATAAATTGATATTCACCATCATTACATAAATTGATATTCACCATCATTACATAAATTGATATTCACCATCATTACATAAATTGATATTCACCATCGTTACATAAATTGATATTCACCATCATTACATAAATTGATATTCACCATCATTACATAAATTGATATTCACCATCATTACATAAATTGATATTCACCATCATTACATAAATTGATATTCACCATCATTACATAAATTGATATTCACCATCATTACATAAATTGATATTCACCATCATTACATAAATTGATATTCACCATCATTACATAAATTGATATTCACGATCATTACATAAATTGATATTCACCATCATTACATAAATTGATATTCACGATCATTACATAAATTGATATTCACCATCATTACATAAATTGATATTCACGATCATTACATAAATTGATATTCACCATCATTACATAAATTGATATTCACCATCATTACATAAATTGATATTCACCATCATTACATACATTGATATTCACCATCGTTACATAAATTGATATTCACCATCGTTACATAAATTGATATTCACCATCGTTACATAAATTGATATTCACGATCATTACATAAATTGATATTCACCATCATTACATAAATTGATATTCACGATCATTACATAAATTGATATTCACCATCATTACATAAATTGATATTCACCATCATTACATAAATTGATATTCACCATCATTACATAAATTGATATTCACCATCATTACATACATTGATATTCACCATCGTTACATAAATTGATATTCACCATCGTTACATAAATTGATATTCACCATCGTTACATAAATTGATATTCACCATCATTACATAAATAAAATGAAGCAAAATCACCTGTGCTGATATAAATGTATTGTGCACAAGATAAAGGTTGTTAGCTACCCTGCATTAAGCACTCAAGATAGTTGGATTTCTCCTAACCAAACCATTGACCGTGTATGGTGGAGGGAGAAATCCAGTCTGGACTCTGCTACACCGAATAAATGTAAAGGAAAATGGCTTAAGAATTCTCAATATGACTTTATATATTAAACAAGCAACTAGATTTTATTTCAGTCTAATGTATCCTAGGGCGACCATATCCCAAGGTTCTACTGTATAAGATAGAATAGGTATGCATATTTCAATAATTCTTGAAAATTTGATTTGGTTGGTTTGTTACATTTTTATTGATGTGAAGGTTTTCTAGTTTTTTATTGAAAATAGAGAATTATTATAATATAATTTTTTGATATTTAAAAAAATTTTCTTTGCAGATACAAAGGAGTGAGAGAGGGTACAATATCTGACAACACGTCATATTTCATCTTTACCCAATGTGCTGATGGAGCGTTTGAAGCTTTTCCAGTTGAACATTGGTATAATTTCAGTGCCGTGATTAAATATAAATATCTCAATGTTGATGAAGCTGAAGAAGAGTTTAAGAAGTAAATTTTATTCTTTTCATGATGAAACTAATAATCATTTTTGTTGCTTATTTAGAATTACACTTATAAATTTTAAGTTACAAAATTTTCAGAAAAATCTTTGTACATACTCGTTATGGAACAAAGATGGCATATTCCAAAAATCATGAATTTGACCAAGTAGTTTTTTATTTCAGAAAATCAAATTTTATGACTTGATGCAAGAAAAATCAGTTGCCATATTTAATTGAATTTAAAATTCATTCTAGGTTACCTCCTCCTTAACATCTTCAGAATTAAGGGCTGCTTAATTGCTAAAAATTATAAAAAATTTTCTTTAATTAAAAAAACAACTTGATCAATTTTTGTGATTTTTTTTATGGTATAGTATTTTTTATGGTATAACATTTTTTATGCATTTCAATGCTGTAATTACACCATAAAGTTTTTTTATTATTATTTTTGTTTTATAAGTTCAAGTCTAGATAAGCACCAATTTTTCTTATTGACAATGTAAAGCCAAACTTTTTCTCATAAGAAATGGTTGTTTTGATGTTTTGTTTTACAGCATATTAATTCTTTCTAGATTATTTAATGCCAAATCCAGTAATTTTCGAAAAAGTTTTTAAGCTTTAAGTTCTTTATATTTTCAACTATTTATTCATAGTTGATTTGGTTGTTTTGTAGAGAAAAATTGTTAAATTTCTGAATTTTGGAGATGAAGATTGGTTATTCCTATTGTTTTGAATCTTAGGACTACTGTTCTCATCTTGAGTGTCATTTTAACAGTGTTTTCAAGAAATAGGTTGAAGGTTACATCATTGCGAAAATATCACTGAAGATAAGAACAGTAGTCTGAAAATTCCAAATAGGAAAATTTTTAACAGAACAAGATTGAAGTTTGAAAATTGAAAGGAAAAAAAAAAAAAAACAATACTATTAATGTTTGCATTTTATTTCAATAAAAATGAAAACATTAAATAAATTTATAAATATGTATATCTGTATGCAGATTTGAACAAATATTTGTGAAGAGAATATATAAATTTTATGAATTAAACTTGATTTGATTTTCCTATTTTAGACGAGACAAGACAATGAATTTGTTTTCTGTCATGTTACGGAAGAAGCTTCGACCTGAAGATGCTGATATTGATGCTGATGAGGGAGAAGAAAAAAAGACTAAAGTTAAAACTAAAAAAGAAAAAGATTTTGTAAGTATTTTAAGTATATTAATAAACATAAATTTCAGTGTCTAAATGGCTACCTCAATAAATGACACATTTGGAATGAAGATTACTTTGCTCTACACAAATTTGAACAACAGCTTTGTAGTTTGATGGTCATAATAATGAAAGAGAGAGAGCAAACAAGTAATTAAATGAAAAATATTTCTATCCAAACATTTGATAAGGTTTAAAGGTTTCAATCTTTGTAATTGAAATTTATTTATAAGCTTGCTTTATAAAAAATAAAGTAAAAGAATGGAGTTTCTGAAAAGGAATCATTTGTGCATGTGCGTAGTTTATGCATATAGTAGCAATACACATGAAAAAAATTGAAATAGCTTAAAATATTTCGATATTGTTATGCATAGAAAGCGCTTGATGAGATAAGAAAGAACCTTTTTAAATTTTTAAAATCTGATTAAAATTAAGGAAGTTATGACTTTTTGTGCCTCACACGTTTGAATATTTTTCCCTCTTTAAGACCATATGCGTTTCGTCACATTTTTTACACTACTTTTTCAGTAAAAATGTCATATCTTTGTTAAAACACAAGATTAAGCAATGAAATTTACCATATAAGTGTATTTTTATACCAGGAATCAGAATATGTGACTGAAAATCTCCCAAAGTTTATGGTTTCCAACTAATCTGCAGTAAATGTGCATAAATATGTTGCAATTCCTTAAAAATGCCATGTATCCATAAACAGAAAAGAAGTTGGAGAACTCAAAGTTGAATTGTAATGTGCTTTATGTGCAAAAAACTTAAATCTCAACATAAGACCATTTAAAAATGAATATATTGCAATATTTCTTTGGTATTATTGTAGATGAACACCTTCTGTTTAACCCTACCCAACCACTTCTGATCCCCCCCCTCCAAAATGTGATTCTACCTTTTTAGGCAATTATGTATGAAATGCTATGAAAAACTTTAATGAAAGATAAATTATTTTAGAATTTAATGTAAAATAATTCCCCATTACAGGTCACTCTAGCGTTTTAGGGCAGTTAACTGTTTTTTTTTTTCTATAGGAGATAAATCCTGTATGCTTTTTTTTTTTCTTTTCTTTTTTTTTTTTTTTTAAGACGATTATGTGTAGTTTTAAGAGGGTTTCTCTGCAATGGGTTGCCATTCGGACTTTGAATTAGTTGTAAGGCTATTTTTTGTTTGTTTGTTTTAGATGCTTGTATGTGGCTTACAGAAGTATTTTGTTGGGGGAGGGGGGGCTTGCCACTCGAACTTAGTGTTATTGTTAGGGTTAAAGAGTGTTTTAGGAGGAGACCTGCCACTCATAACTAGGGTTAGAGGTGAGGTTACGAGAGCTTTTTTTTCAAAGAGAGCGTTCATCACTCATATTTACTGTTAGTGGTTCATAATTATTGGATTTTGAAAATGTTATGGATTAAATTTGGAATATCATATTACTCTTAAATATGTAAACTTATGTAAAAAAAAAAAAAAAATGTGCGTATATATATATATATATATATATACACACACACACACACATGTATGCATATATACACACACATGTATGCATATATACACACACACATATATATGCATACACATATATATGCATATACACACACATATATATGCATATACACACTCACACACATATATATGCATATACAAACACATATATATGCATATACACACACATATATATGCATATGCACACACACATGTATACACACACACACACACACACACACATATATATATATATATATATATGCATATACCCACACACACTGGCACATATAACAAATGTTATGCAAAGCAAGATAAGTTACTTTTCTACCTAACTGAATAAGTTTTTTACTGTTTTTATTTAATGTAAAATATTTATTCGATTCGAAAAGTAGGTAATATTCAGCGCTACCCGAAAAGAAAATATGGTCGCAATTTCTATTTACATTTTTCAAGTCTTGATAATCACTTCAAAGTAAGAAATGAAACAAAATTGTGAATGAAATCCACCCAATAAATGTCACGGTAACATTTATTGGGTGGGTTTCGTTCACCATTTTGTTTCAATTCTTATTTTGAAATCTTTGTTGAGACTTCAAAAATGTAAAGAGACATTGCGACCATTTTTCTTGTTCTTCGGTAACGCTCGCTCAACACTACTTGTTTTTCGAACCGAATAAACATTTTACATTTAAAAAAAAACAAAAAAAAAACTAAAAAGTATCCAGTTAGGTAGAAAAATAACTTATCTTGCCTTTGATAACATTTGTTTTTGACAACTTTTTCGTACCTCTGTGGATTGGAATATGAACAGTTACTTCATTTTTGTTTTGTTATCTTAACTGTAAAATGCCGTTTCCATTTCAAATAAATATCTTACAGAAAGTTATATATATATATATATATATATATATATATATATATATAGTGTGTGTGTATTCAACAGGTAAATAATTCAGCAAATGTTATATTTAGTTTTAATTTGATAAGCTGCGTTATGACATTTTGAAGAAAATTCCAGGTACTTGTGCACTTATTGAACTGTGCTGAAATAATAACGCTATTATTTCGAAAGCCATTCTTAACATGGGGAGAGGCGGGTGTTTTGTAACTATTCTGTACTTTCAGTTAACAAATTAATAAAATAAAAATATTGTAAAACTTTAATTTAACTTGAAAATACTATTTAAAAATAACACAGTTCAATAAATGCACAAGCACCAAATTCCATAAATTTGTTGATTTCTATTTTCGAGGTTGACGGTGTCTATTCCATAGGCCGTTTATACTACGCTGGAGCAGGGCGTAAAAATACCTTTCGTTTAATAAGTAGAAAAAAAAAATAACGAAATAAAAAGCTTCCTAGTTGTAGGTTGATGTGTTTTCTAACTGCTTTTAAAATTTCAAGAATATTGATTTGAGGGTTTGTATTACTATACACATAAAGTTGTCAAAAAAACAAATATATAATTGTTATTATACATTCTGAAAACCAAATAGTTTTAAACTAATGTTATTCTGATAACAAAATAGCTCTAATTAAACATATAAGAACATTTCTATTCATATTTACATGTTTTTCTTAATTCGTTCTTGAATAAAAATTAAAGAACGCATGTTGTTTACGTTTACACTGTGCTATCGCTAATATCTCAGCTGCTGCTGCTACTAATACTACATTTGTCCAAACTGGAAAAATAGAAACTTTTTTTTTCGGGTACCTCCTTTTAAATTATTATCAATTACCGCGGTCCTACTCAACATACAATAATACTTTTAATTGATAAAGATAGTAAAAAGATTGATTTACTTACTCGTGGGTGTCCGAAGAAATTTTTTTTTTTTAAATGTTTGATACTCGTCATATTAAAGTCTTATTTTTAACACGACAAAAAAAGAAATGGTCAAAAATATTTCGGACACTTGACAGTATTAAGATTAACACCTCTTCTGATTGGTTCCCAAATTTCATAACGAAATTCTTCATACAATCACGGTACGGGCCTTTAGAAATCAGAGGGGGGGTCATTACAAAACCTTACCGAAAACGCCATTTTATGACATTCACATTTTTATCACTTTATTTGCTTAAAACTCTTAATAAATATGAATGTACAATATATATTTTAATTCATTTGAAAGTATATTCATTTCCGAACAAAACAGTAGTAATTTGAAGACTTGAAGTGCTTTGGTTTAAAAAATATGGCTATTTTAGTAGAACTACCTTGAAATCTGTGATTATCCAAAGCCTTTTTTCTGTCCGTGTGTATTACTACATATAGTTAGCAGCATGCGAGTATGTGCTTCCTGTGTTTATAGACAATGTGTACATGAGTGAGTTTGTCTCTCATGAGAGCTTATGGCCTAGCAACATAAGCTAGATTTTGTTTCACCTGCAAGGAGTCCAATAGTAGTTGATTACACTTGTGACTAACAAGGGTTTGTGTGGCAGGTTGAATATCTCATTTGTGACTACCTTTTAGTTATCTCTTAAATAACCAAAACAGGCACTCAGTTGTCAAAGCAACTGTTTCTGATTGGGGGAAGTCTGATTTCAGAAACTAATTGAAATTGGTACCTTTTTACAAAATACTCAATTGAATATGGAAATTACTTTGCTGTTGTTGCTACTACTGCTGGCACATCTTTAATCCTAACATCCATTGGTGTTGATGATATGCTACATACTGTTGATCATAGGTGCTGACCTATGATGCTCCAATGGTATCCGACTGACTGAGCAATCTATGATTCGGGTGAAAAGGAGCATATAACATGCAACATTTTAGTACTTGATCGAGATGAACAGTCAAAAGGAATTGAATGCTAATTCCATTCTAACAATCTCTTTGGACTTAGAAAATACTCAAAGGATTTTCTAATTTAAAAAAAAAAAAAAGAAATGGATTCTTGTCAGCATGCGATCATTCTCAGTTCTGAACCATTCAGTCCGATTCTCCTGAACTTGACCTCTACCATCTTGACTGTCAACCTTATATAGCATCATTCTAGTTTGTAGCATCATTGATATACAAATTACATCAAACTACATTTCCCCTTGATTGTTAAAGATCAACTCACAAACTTAAAACCTTGCTAGTTTCTCTACTAGCCCATACTATTCGACTAGGCACAGCCAGTCCGCGATACTCGGCTAGGCACAGCCAGTCCGCGATACTCGGCTAGGCACAGATAGTCCACGATACTCGGCTAGGCACAGCCGGCCCTCACTAAACAGCTAAGCACACGACTAGCCTCCACTTAAAAGTGACAACTCCTTCTTAATATAACACAACTGAATCGCATTTACAGTTCTTCATTTAAAAGTAAGGACTTTTTTTAAAAGAAAAAAAGCAACCAAATTGTATTTTAAAAATTCTTCATTTTAAAGCGACAACTTTTTCTAGAAAATCCAACCGAATCTCCTTTTAACTTCATTTAAAAGAGATTTTGTTTCTTTTTCTTTTTTCCAGCAAGTGCAACTGAATTTAATTTAAAAGTTTTCATTTAAAAATGACGATTTTTTTACTTACAAGTTGACTGAATCACATTGTAAGTTCTTTTAATAGCGACTTTTTTTTTTTTATTATTATTCAAAAAGAAACGAACAAAAAATGCGACTTGAATTGTACTTTCGTTTAAAAGCAACAACTTTTTTTTCCAGCAAATACAACCAAATTTCATTTTAAATTTCCCATTTAAAAATGACAACTTTTTAATGCATACAAGTCAACTGAATCGTATTCCAACACGTTGATTTCACAACGACAATTAAAAAAGAAAATTCAACGAATCCCACTGGGAAGACTAATCAAAAAAAGATCTGAGTCACTTCAACATTGTTGTATGTTCACCTCTCTGACCACAACTCGCTTAAGTCCTCCATTTCTCAATGCTTTGAATTTCTAAAGTTCAACGTGAATCACCTCAAGCTTTCCATTTTTCAACCCTTTCAACTTTTTCAGGTTGACACGACTCATTTAATCTTTCTCTTTCTCGAGGCTTTCAAATCTCGACGTGAATCTTTCACTTTCAAATCTCGACGTGAATCTTTCACTTTCAAATCTCGACGTGAATCTTTCACTTTCAAATCTCGACGTGAATCTTTCACTTTCAAATCTCGACGTGAATCTTTCACTTTCAAATCTCGACGTGAATCTTTCACTTTCAAATTTCAGTGTGACTCATTTAATCTTTCCCTTCCTCGAGACTTTAAAATTTTGTCTCAGCCACAGCAACTTTATTTTTCAGGCTGGAATAGCTTCAAAATAAAAAAATAGATTCTTATCAGCATTCGAACATTCTCAGTTCCGACACATTCAGTCTGGTTATCCCTGGTTTTTGTTTGTTTTTTGTTTTTTATTAATAAAAAACGATGCAAAGTCTGTTGCCTGCATAGGCAGTCAAATGATAAATGATAAACTCTTCACTCGTTTACTGGTACTACCAAATCAGGCTGTCTATTGGCTTCCTGAGATGAAATTCACCTACATTGATGTTCCTTTTTGTTTTTCTATTCTATTTTGTAAAACTTAATTATGTTCTACAAAAACAAAAACAACAGCCCCCTTCCCCTCTTTTTTTTTCTTCCCCTACTTCCCAACCAGTCCTGTCGGTGGGGCATTAGAATACACCAACTGCCCCCCTGCAGAGAGTAAAAGTCTCTTAATGGGGTCACCTGTTGACCGTGGGTGGCAACCCGTAATGCCTAAGGACGGGATCCTGATGGTTGAGCAGATCATGTTCAAGGTCCTATTAGGACATGAGGTGCAACACACCACTTTGGCCCTTACTTGGGTTAAGACAGGCGGTTGGATGGGCCCGATCCAATCAATCGGTTGGTCATGACTAAATCAGAGAAACACAAGAAAATACGTTCACATTCCCCACATTAGGCAAAAAACTGATTTAGTAAGCGGTGGCTGGAGGATCAATCAATTTGCTGAAGAATGGATAAAACACGGCTGGAAAACTTAACATCTTTTCTAGAAATGAGGCCATTAGAAAAGACGAAGGAAACACGGGTGCATGAGTCCATCAGCAGGAAGAGTATAATTTTCCTGTATCCTTGTTCTGTTGGGGCAAATGTGCCCTCCCCCCAACACTTCCCAAATAGGGCTCCAAGGCGGGTGGGAAGCAGGAGAAATGAAAAATTTTAAATATTTAAATAGCAAATAAAAAGCCTCAGAAAAGAAACCATTGTGAAGTTTCAGACAAATCTAGTTCAGATTCAGAAACAGAATCACAAAACCAAAATCTTGTTCAAAATCTACCTTATTTCACAATTATTGAAGCAACCGAAGGAGAACCGATAACAAAAGTATCTCCCTTCAAAATAGAGAAAATTTTCTCAAGTATCAAACCAAAAATGGTCAAAAAACTAAATAATGGCACACTACTAGTGGAAGTAGAAAGCCAAAAACATATCACAGAAATCTTTAAATGGAGACTTTTTAACAACCAAAAAGTAAAAATCTATCCACAAAACGCTGAATACTAGTAAAGGAGTGATTAGGAGTTCAGAACTATCCCTGTACTCGTTGGAAGAAATTAAGATTAACCTAAAAAATCAAAATGTTATCTATGTAAAAAGGATCCAAATTAAAAAATATGGTGAAACCATCGATACAAACTCCTATATTAGAACTTTTAATACCTATCAAATCCCAAGTAACATTAAAATAGGATATGAAAAAATAAATATAGAACCATACATACCAAACCCTCTCAGATGCTACAACTCTCAAAGGTATGAACCCCATCGAGACCAATGCACACGCTCTCCAGTATGGTGTGGAGAAAACGAGACCCACACAGATTGCCAAAAAGAGCCAAAATGTATTAACTGCCAAAACGGCCATAGTGCAAATTCAAAAGAATGTGATAAATGGAAAAAAGAAAAAGAAATTAAAATAAAATATACAAAAAATATAACCTTCCAAGAAGCTCGTAACCTAGCCGAAAATATAAAATACTCAGAAATAAAAAAAAAAAAAACATACAGCATATTACCGGATCAAATAACCAAACAACAAAAGCAAACCTATTAGACATCAAACCAGAAGTACATTATGAAATTATTCAATGAAGTAAGGGAACTAATGGAAGAATTCAAAAAAACTATAAAACAAATCAACAATGAAAATAAAGATTACAAAACTCCCAAACCAAAACTCAACCCAAAAGACCCACAAAACCCCAAAGTGCTACAACACCCACAGAAACAACCCCTCTCACTGAAAAAAAAAAAAAAAGAATAGACACCAAAAAGTGCCCATGGAGGAAAAGGAAACAAACCACCAACCAACAAAGAAGCTAAAACCAAAATAAACAGACCACGTTCATCTTCCAGACCGAGAGACTCAATCCAAAACAGATTTGAGGAAATGGACACGGAAGATCGAAGATCAGACACCAACGACTAACAAAAGTTAAAAACAAATACATAAAATCTAATCATGACCCCAAAAGTCATCCAATGGAACTGCAGGGGCCTAAAACCCAACATAAATGATCTATTAATTCTTATAACAAACCATCAACCAGCCATCATATGTCTCCAAGAAACTTTTTTCAAAGCTGGAGATAAAATAAATATAAAAAACTACAAACAATACAACTACATCCACAATACCCAACAAAGAACCTTTGGAGGAATATCCATACTTATCTATATAAATAAAACAGTAGACGTATGTGTGTGTAAATATCTTAACAGGTAAACTCTTAACCTACTGGTCACATAGCACTGAAATTCTCAGGAAATAATATTCATGCACCAAGGGTGGTTTATAGCGAATAATATCTTTGCTTACATATCGCATACAGACATCGGCAAATTTACATGTAAGATGTTCATTAAACATTAGCTGACATTTTGTTTGGTTGTTTCTCAGGCTGGAACGCTCGGTTCTTTTTAAGTTCAATTCTAACTGATGACACCAACTCATTTTTTATGTTTTTGTATTAAAAAAAAAGAAATCATTCATAAATTTTACTCGCAGTTTGGAATTTGTAAATATGAAAGCAAACCTATATATCTTTTTTACGGTTTCATATTTATTTTATTTGTACATATGTTTAAGACAGGTAGGGGGGATGACACACAGAATACGGACTGTGCTGAAATAATAACGTTATCTTCTATATATATATAAAAGCGAAAATGTGTGTATGTATGTTCGCATTTTGCGTATGTCTTCAAAAGGTTTTTTCCGGCGGATTCTCAAGGTCGTCGCTCATTTTAAAAACTTTTTATATCACATCTAAATGATAATATCTACGACTTAACAATGGTGGTCGCCTCTCTATTTAATTTGCCCGACTTTGAAACGTTAATTATTCGACATTTTCGGATCGACACGTGTTGCATTCGTTTTTCGGTATAAAAAAAAAGCAAAACTCTATTCGAATTACTGGCCCACGGCCAGTGGTCTCTAGAAAGCTATGTAACGTTTGGTCAATATCGGCTTCGTCATGTCCCACAGAAAATGTTAACTGCTGAATAGCTATTGCTTACAATCGTCGCATGTGCATTAAGCTTTTTCGTATAAAAGAAAAAGAAGCCGACAGACTCGCGGTAAATCAAACACTGTCCTGCAAATGGGCACCTGTTTTTTTTTTTTTTTTTTGTATTTTTTCACATTTTACTATTTTCCAACTGCGCGTCAAGGCTTCGTTTTTTTTTTTCAAAACAGCCAACGATTTTTCTTTTCATTTACCCAAAAGCACACACACACACCTACAAACACCCGGGCAATGCCGGGTACCTCCCATTAGTCTATCTATATATATAAAAGCGAAAATGTATGTATGTATGTATGCTTTTCCTCGATGTCCACAAAAGGCTTCTTTCAGAGAACCGCTCGCTCGCTTCACAACTTCTTAAAACTTTTTATATCATCTATAAATTGTAATATCTCGCAGTTAACCACGGAGCTCGCCTGTCTATTTAATTTTATTGACTTTCAAACATTAATTATTCGACATTTCCCCGCATCGGCATGCGTTACATTCGGTTTTCGCTATAAACAAAAAGGCGAAACTCGACTCTAATCACAGGCCCAGAGCCAGTGGTCTCTAGAGAGCTAAGTAACGTTTGGTCAATGTCGACTTCGTCATATCAGACGGTAGCTTTCATTTCGAGATGAGGGAGCGGGTTTTTAAAAACAAACAAACCGATTTATTGACCTCATTAAAAACTGTCCCGCACAAAATGCTAACTGCTGAATACCTATCGCCGTCACATCAATCAAAAACGCGCACCTGTTTTTTTTTTTTTTCACACTTTACTATTTTCCAACTGCGCATCGTAAAGGCTTTTTTTTTTTTTTTTTTTTTTTCACGGGCACCTGTTTTTTTTTCACACACACCTACAAACACCCGGGCAACGCCGGGTACCCCTCGCTAGTATATATATATAAGCGAAAATGTGTGTGTGTTTGTACATCTCGCAAAACCTTTCAATAGAGGTGACGGATTTTCATGAATTCAGTATCATTTTGAAGCTTGACATCTTGGACGAAAAATATTGAAAAATTGGCCAAAAACATTAATTCCTTCACCCTAAACTGGACCCTTTTCTACAAGGAGGGGTGCTGAAAAAATCGTTCCTACATTTTCTCTCCTCCTGCTACTATGACAATGACGTCATGTTTGATCTAGAAAACATTGACGTTAGTTTAAACCACCTGCAACTGTTTTTAAAGGTTTAATTTTATTCATTCTCAATTGTATATCTCTTTGGCGTAGGGGTAACGTGTCAGGCTTTCTTTTTCGCCTTAGCCTCGATGCTTCAGGTTTGAGCCTATCTTCGTACCTAAACTTTTTTCTCTTTTACACCTGTTTTTTTTTTTCACATTTGTTCGCTGTTTTGCTTTGTTTTGGTTTTTCCATTTTTTTTTAACATCGTGTTTTTTATAATATTAAAACAGGGTCATCCTCTCCTACAGGTGTGTACCTCCAAACACCCAGGCAACACCAGGTACCCCCACTAGTAATTTAGAAAGCCATTCTTAATATGGAGAGGGGAAGGTATTATTGAAACTATTCTGTATTTTCCGGAAGTGACGTCATGTGTTGATGATTTGGGGGGGGGGGGCAAGCACAATTATGTTGTTTTAAAAAGTACTCTGGAGGCCGCCAGGGATTACCAAACCTTCTTGTTTTAGGTGAGGTTGGGATGTGGTGAATTAGTGCCTGTTCATTCTTCCAAGCCTTACCACCACCTTTTCTGTTTATGGAGAGGGGGCCAGTAATTGATTTCGCTGAAATGCTGCATCAGAACAGATACTACATTTTGATCTTAGCCAAAAGACCAAGTAAGTGTAATATAGTTTTCTACCAGGCATTACCTCCTTCTAAAAAAAAAAAACAAAATAACTGACACAGCTATATTTTAAGAGGTAGGGAGGGGAATATGTTTTTTTTTTTTTTTTCACATTTGTTTGCTGTTTTGTTTTGTTTTTGTTTTTCCAATTTTTTTTAACATCATGTTTTTTTTTTATAATATTAAAACAGGGTCACCCTCTCCTACAGGTGTGTACCTCCAAACATCCAGGCAACGCCAGGTACCCCCGCGAGTAATTTAGAAAGCCATTCTTAATATGGAGAGGGGAAGGTATTATTGAAATTATTCTGTACTTTCACCTAACAATTTATTAAATAAGAAACTGACATGTATTATCTCTGTTTTTGTTTAGTATTACATTATGTTGTTTTAAAAGAGGGGAATATGGATTAAGTTGTTTTAAAAGAGGGGAATATGGATTAAGTCCCGGAAATGGCTGAAGCAGTTTATGATCTCAAAAATACTTTATTTCATATATATTTTTGCAAGAAGTGGGGATACGGAGTGAGGCCTGGAAATGGCTGAAGCAGTTTACGATCTCAAAATTACTTTATCTAACATCCAAAACCTGAACCCGTCTACAATTTAGACATTACATTATTTCATGTATGTTTTAAACAGTGCAGTGGGAAATATGAAATCAGTTCAGGAAATGGCCGAAACCATTTATGAGTTAAACATTACTATATTTCATTCATACTTTTACCAGTGGGTTGGGAGATATAGAGTCAGTCCTGGAAATGGCTGCAACATTTTTCGTTTCAGACATTAATTTATTTAATGTATATTTTTAACAGTGAGGTGGGGGATTAGAAGTAATTGCCGGAAATGGCTGAAACAGTTTACGATTAAAACATTACTTTATTTCATGTATATTTTTAACAGACATTATCAGATAGTTATTATTTTCGTAAGGGGGGGGGGCGATAATGTGGGTTAAAATTATGAAAAATGATTGTCTAAATTAGTAACATTTCACAGAATTATGAAAAATGATAAAATGTGAGTTGATTGGTGTTTTTGTAATGAAATAATCGGCCCAGACAATATATCAAAGTTATTTTCGTAAAGAAGGAGGGGGGCGGCTATAATGTGGGTTAAAATTATTTTAAATGATTGTCGAAATTAGTAACATATCCAAGAATTTATAAAAAAAAATGATGAAATGTGAATTAATCGATTGGTGTGTTTGTAATGAAATAATAAACTCAGATAATATATCTGAGTTATTATTTTCTTAAGGATGGGGGCATTATGTTGGTTACAATTATAAAAAATGATTGTAACATATCCAAGAATTGTGAAAAATAATGAAATGAGAGTTAATTTATTTGTTTTTTTTAATGAAGAATAAAGCCAGACAATATATCAAAAGTATTATTTTCGAAAGGGTGGTGGCGATAATGTGGATTACAATTATGAAAGATGGTTGTCGAAATTAGTAAACACATCTGAGAATCATGAAAAATGAGGAAATGTGAATAAATCGATTGATGTGTTTGTAATGAAATAATCAAGACAGACAATATATCAAATTATTATTTTTGTAAGAGAGGGGATGATAATGTAGGTTAAAATTATGAAAAATGATTGTTGAAAATTAGTAACATATCCAGGAATGGTGTAAAATGATGAAATGTTAATTTATTGATTGGTGTGTTTGTAATGAAATAATCACCCCAGACAATATATCAAAGTTATTATTTTCATAAGAGGAGGGGGGGGCATAATGTGGGTTACAATAATAAAAAATGATTGTCAAAATTAGTAACATATCCAAGAATTATGAAAAATGATGAAATGTGAGTTAATTGATTAGCGCGTTTGTAATTAAATAATCGGCCCAGACAATATATCAAAGTTATTATTTTCGTACAGGGGAAGGCGACAATGTGAGTTACAATTATAAAATATGATTGTCAAAATTAGTAACATATCCAGGAATTATGAAAAATGTTAAAATGTTATTTAATTAATTGGTGTGTTTGTAATTACATGATCGGCCCAGACAACATATCAAAGTTGTTATTTTCGTAATGTGGGTTACAATTATAAAAAATGATTGTTGAAATTAATAACATATCCAAAAATCATGAAAAATGATGAAATGTGAATAAATCGATTAATGTGTTTGTAATGAAATAAACAATCTAGACAATACATCAAAGTTATTATTTTTGTAAGGGGGTGATAATGTGGGTCAAAATTATAAAAAAATGATTGTCGAAATTAGTAACATATCCAAGAATTATGAAAAATGATGAAATGCAAGTTTGTTTGTAATCAAAAAATATGGCCAGACAATATATCAAAGTCATTATTTTTGTAAGGGAGAGCGCCATAATGTGGGTTAAAATTATAAAAAATGATTGTCGAAATTAGTAACATGCCCAAGAATTATCAAAAATGATGAAATGTGAATAAATCGATTGGTATGTTTGTAATGAAATAAACAACCCAGATAATATATCTAAGTTATTATTTTCGTAAGGAGGGAGGGCAATAATGTGGGTTAAAATTATGAAAAATGATTGTCAAAATAAGTAACATATCCAAGAATTATGAAAAATGATGAAATGTGAGTTAATTGATTAGTGCGTTTGTAATGAAATGATTGGCCCAGACAATATCTCAAAGTTATTATTTTCGTAAAGGGGTGGCGCAGTAATGTGGGTTACAATTATGAAAAATGATTTTCGGAATTAGTAACATTTCCAGGAATTATGAAAAATGATGAAATGTGAGTTAATTGATTGGTGTTTTTTTAATGAAATAATAAACCCAGACAATATATCAGAGTTATTATTTTTGTAAGAGGGGAAGCATATTGTGGGTTAAAATTATAAAAAAATGATTTTTTAAATTAGTAACATATCAAAGAATTATAAAAAATGAGGAAATGTGAGTTAATTGATTGGTGTGTTTGTAATGAAATAATCAACCCAGACAATACATCAGTTATTATTTTTCGTAAGAGGGGAGGGGGTGATAATGTGGGTTAAAATTATGAAAAATAATTTTCAAAATTAGTAACATATTCAAGAATTTTGAAAAATAATGAAATCTGAGTTAATTGATTGGTGTGTTTGTAATGAAAGCCCAGACAATTTATCAGTTTCTGTAGGTGGTCAGCAATATTCTTTTGAATTTTCAAAGTTAACTTCGTGGAATGACATCACTATTGTAGTGGTGAGTAGAAAGGCACTTGATTATGTTGCTTTTTAACGTGCTGTGGAGTTCTCTATGAATTAATAAACCTTCACTTTTGGGGTGGGGCTGGAGAGTGTAATGTCCATTTTGGGGTCACTATGTAATCTCCCACAATGTCATATTCCAAAAATATGGAATCATATTCCGTAAATGACATCGTTTCTCTTACTAATGAGGTGTTGGCGGTTGTGGTAGTAAGGGGGAGGGGACTAAATTCATATTGAAAATTGTGGTAAAGGAAAAGTTGCCTAATGATCATTTGCGTCAATGCATTTATCTAATTATTTGAAAAGCCTACCGAATTATTGTCAAGAAATGATATCATTTCACTTAAAATGATGGTGTCAGTAGTAGGGAGGAAAAGAACACAGTAATGTGGAATTTTGTAGTGAAGCAAGGGTTGCCTAATCACAAAGCTTCTCAACATATTTATTTGTTTGTAAAGCCTGCTGAGTAATCTTCCGAAAATGACGTCTTTTTTCCAAAAAATTTTGATTGTCGGTAATGGGGAAAAATGAAACAGAGTAACGTAGAATTTGATAATGAAACAAGGGTTGTCTAATCACTTAACTGTGTCAATGTATTCATGCATTAATTTTAAAAGCCTGCTGAGACATCTTCCAAGAATGACATAATTTTTCTTACAATAATAGTGCCGATAGTGAGGAAGGAAAGAAACGCAGTAATGTTGAAATTTATGGTGAAGCAAGGGTTACGAACTCATTAACCAACACAATGTATTTATGTATTAATTTGGAAATCCTAATGATCCATCTTCTAAAAATGATTTCAATTTTCTTAAAATCATGGTAGCCTTGGTGGAAAGATAAATCATTTCATATATGTTGTACAATACCTGTCGAGAGTATGTTAAATTGTTTCATATATGTATATAAATTACTCGTACGAAGGTAGGTAAATATATTTTAAATGTGTTGTAAATTACCCGTCCCGAAAAGGTAAAATTATTTCATATACATTCTGTGAATTCCCTGTCCCAGGGAAGGTACAACTATTTCATACATGTGTAATAGCCGTCCTAGGGTAGGTAAATTATTCTTTTGCTCGAAATAGCAAATCATACATAGACATTAAAAATTCCTCTCTAATAACAATTATATTCAAAATCAACTTCAATTTTCTCATTGTTTTCCTGAGCAACGCCGGGTAGCACCGCTAGTTAGAAATAATATCCCACAAAGCAAAATAGATCTAAACACTAATATTCAAGCCATTGCTGCAGCAGCCACACTACACAGAACTATAAATATCTGCACTATCTACATCCCACCCCAGGATCCAATAAACGAAGCAGAGCTAAACAAAATAAATCAGTTACCCAAGCCCTTTTTAGTGTTAGGTGATTTCAATAGTCACAACGATATATGGGATCTGCATATTTGGATAAGAAAGGGAAGAATCTTGAAAAAATTGTTAATGACAATGACTTGTGTATATTAAACAATAAATCCAACACATACCTTCATCCCGCTTCAGGCACCTGCTTGATTTATCTTTGTGTGACCCTACTATCCTCATGGACTACAACTAGGAGGTTCTAGAAGATTCATGTGGTAAGCAACCATTTTCCAGTGATTTTTAACAAATCTGAAAGAAACAAAAATTCATCTCTCCCAATGGAAAATAAAAAAAAAGCAAATTGGGAGGAATATAAAAAAAAAATGCCAACAAAAACTCTCAGAGGAGGAAAACCCAAATAGATCCATAGAATACTTCTCTAAAACTTTACTAGCCATTGCACATGAATGTATACCTAAAAGTATCAGAACTAACAAACAACAAAGACCCTGGTTTAATAGCTCGTAAAGTTATTAGAGAAGCAAAAAGAACATCATGGAAAGATTATATAAATAAAATAAACTCAAAAACAAACTCCAAACAAGTGTGGAACATGGTAAGGGAAATTTCGGGCAAAAACTCACCCTCCCCTTTAAATCATCTCCTACAAAACATCAAAATAACAGAGACAAAAAATATTGCAAATCTTCTCACTGAAACCTTTCAAAACAATTCCTCCAGCAAAAATTACAGTCAATCCTTCCAAAAGATAAAACAAGATACAGAAAAAAGATAAACAAATTAAATTTCAACTCAAACAACAAAGAAGAATACAACTATCCTTTTACTAAAAATGAACTCTTAAAAGCCATAAACGAAGCACATAATACAGCTACTGGTGCGGATGAGATACATTATGAGTTTCTGAAACAACTTCCTCCCAAATCAATAACACATCTTTTAAACACGCTCAACAAAATATGGTTCAAGGGAAAACTACCCAATAGCTGGAAACATGTTATCGTGATCTCCATTCCTAAACCAGAGAAAGACAATTCAGATCCACAAAATTTCAGACCAATTGCATTGACAAATTGTCTCTGCAAAACATTTGAAAGAATGATAAATAAACGACTGAATTGGTATCTGAAAACCAACGACTCAATTGCCAACCTACAAAGTGGTTTTAGAAACAAGAAGAACAATGGACGACATAGTCTGATTGGAGACCTTTATCAAAGAAGCATTCATTAAAAAAGAACATGCAATAGCTATCTTTTTTTATTTAGAAAAGGCATATGATACAACATGGTGACAGAGTATAATTAGTAATACACACGGACGAAAAAACGCTTTGGATAATCACAGATTTCAAGGTAGTTCTACTAAAATAGCCATATTTTTTAAACCAAAGCACTTCAAGTCTTCAAATTACTACTGTTTTGTTCGGAAATGAATATACTTTCAAATGAATTAATAAATATGAATGTACATTATATATTTTAAGAGTTTTAAGCAAATAAAGTGATAAAAATGTGAACGTCATAAAATGGCGTTTTCGGTAAGGTTTTGTAATGACCCCCCCCCCCTGTTTTCTAAAGGTCCGTACCGTGATTGTATGAAGAATTTTGTCATGAAATTTGGAAACTAATCAGAAGAGGTGTTAATCTTAATACTGTCAAGTGTCCGAAATATTTTTGACCATTTCTTTTTTTGTTGTGTTAAAAATAAGACTTTAATATGACGAGTATCAACCATTTTGAAAAAAAATTCTTCGGACACCCAGTAGTAAGTAAATCAATCTTTTTACTATCTTTATCAATTAAAAGTATTATTTTATGTTGAGTAGGACCGCGGTAATTGATAATTTAAAAGGACCTACCCGAAAAAAAAATTGTTTCTATTTTTCGAATTTGGTCAAATGAAGTTAGTAAGCAGCAGCAGCAGCTCCAGCCTGTAGAATCAGCGATAGCACAGTGTTAAACAACACGCGTTCTTTAATTTTTATTCAAGAACGAATTAAGAAAAACATGAAAATATGAATATAAATGTTCTTATATGTTTTAATTAAAGCTATTTTGTTATCAGAATAACATTAGTTTAGAACTATTCGGTTTTCAGAATGTATAATAACAACAATCCCAACCAATTCGGCATTATGAATCTGTTGCAATTTCTCACATTTCTCGTCAAATTTAAAAACATGGTTAAAAAAACAAAATAAACTTTTGTAGATATATAGCTTGCATGCACTTTTATTCTTTAAATTAGTTTTGAACAGCGAATTAAAACAATGTTTTACTGCAAACAGCCACAAATGTTTTTTTTCAAAACCAAAATAAGTATCAAAATCTCGTTTATACATAGATTCGAAAAAGTTGTCAAAAAACAAATATATAACAAATAAATGTTATCAAAGGCAAGATAAGTTACTTTTCTACCTAACTGAATAATTTCCTAGTGTTTTTATTTAATGTAACATGTTTATTCAGCTCGAAAAACGTACAGTGTTTACCGATGTATTGGAAAATTAAAAATGGCGCACGGCCCGACTCTCTTTGACACGGTAAGTTTGAGAAAAGGAGTTAAAAATAAAAAAAACTATACAAAATACTGTTAAAAACTCACCGAATATATGTCAGCCCATGTCACGGTAACATATATTGAGCGAGTTTCTAGCAGTATTTTGTCTACTTTTTTATTTTTAACTCTTTTCCCCAAACTTACCGTTTCAAGAGAGTCGGGCGCCATTTTAAATTTTCCAAAACATCGGTAAACACTGTTTTCAAGCTGAATAAACATTTTACATTAAATAAAAACACTAAAAAATTATCCAGTTAGGTAGAAAAGTAACTTGCTTTTGATAACATTTATTTGTTATATATTTGTTTTTTTGACAACTTTTTCGAATCTGTGTATAGTAATACAAACCCTCAAAATCTATATCAATATTCTTGAAATTTTAAAAGCAGTTAGAAATTATTTTTGTCTGTTTGTCCTAATTCTTGTAAAGTTTCACATCCTTATTTACATAAGTTTACATATTTAATAGTAATGTGATATTCCAAATTTAATCCATAACATTTTCAAAAGCCAATAATTATGAACCGCTAACAGTAAATATGAGTGATGAACGCTCTCTTTGAAAAAAAGCTCTCTTAACTTCACCTCTAATCCAAATTATGTGTGGCAAGTCTCCTCCTAAAACACTCTTTAACCCTAACAATAACACTAAGTTCGAGTGGCAAGCCCCCCCCCCAACAAAATACCTCTGTAAGCCACATACAAGCATCTAAAACAAACAAACAAAAAATAGATCCTTCCTTAAAGAAAAATACACATAAAAATAAATTGGTTAACTGTCCTAAAATGCTAGAATGGCCTGGAAATGGTGAATTATTTTACATTAAATTTTTGTGAAACTAACCGCTCCCGTTTTCAGTATGTTCACACATAATTTTCCTTAGCCCTACAATTAATTCAAAGTCCGAATGGCAACCCTCCCCATATTCTCATTGCATAGAAACCCTCTTAAAACTACACATAATCATCTTAAAAAAAAAAAAAAAAAAAGCATTCATATTTTCCCATAGAAAAAAAAAAACAGTTAACTGCCCTAAAATGCTAGAATGAGCTGTAATAGGAAATTATTTTACGTTCAATTCTAAAATAATTTGTTTATCTTTCATTAAAGTTTTTCATGGCATTTTATACGTAATTTCCTAAAAAGGTAGAATCACATTTTGGAGGGGTGGTCAGAAGGAGTTGAGTGGGGTTAAACAGAAGGTGTTAATCTACAATAATACCAAAGAAATATTGCAATATATTCATTTTTAAATGGTCTTATGTTTAGATTTAAGTTTTTTGTACATAAAGCACATTACAATTCAACTTTGAGTTCTCCAACTTCTTTTCTGTTTATGGATACATGGCATTTTTAAGGAATTGCTGCATATTTATGCACATTTACTGCAGATTATTTGGAAACCATAAACTTTGGGAGATTTTCAGTTGCATATTCTGATTCCTTGTACAAAAATACACTTATATGGTAAATTTCATTTCTTAATCTTGTGTTTTAACAAAGATATGACATTTTTACTGAAAAAGTAGTGTAAAAAATGTGACGAAACGCATATGGTCTTAAAGAGGGAAAAATATCCAAACATGTGAGGCACAAAAATAGCCATAACTTCCTTAATTTTAATCAGATTTTAAAAATTTAAAAAGATTCTTTCTTAGCTCATCAAGCTCTTTCTATGCATACCAATATTGAAATATTTCAAGCTATTTCAATTTTTTCATGTGTATTGCTAGTATAATAAAAGACCTTTACAACCTTGGATTAAAGGGCAGACTACCCATACTGATAAAAGATTTTCTATTTGATAGGAGTTTTAAAGTAAGAATCGGACCAACCCTATCAGACACAAAAATACAGGAAGGAGTCCCACAAGGATGTATTTTATCAGTTATGCTCTTTAATATAAAAATTAATAATATTGTAAATTGTCTAAACAATGAAATAAATGACTCCTTATATGTGGACGACCTTGTAATCTGCCATAGATCAAAAAATATCCATACCTCAGAACACCAACTACAAATGTGCATAAACAAACTAACACAATGGATGACAGAAAATGGCTTTAAATTTTCAACAACCAAAACTAAATATGTCCATTTCTGTAATCATAGAAAAATGCACAATGACCCTGTTCTCAATCTAAAAGGAACAAAAATCGAAATAGCTGATCAACATAAATTTCTGGGACTTATTTTTGATAAAAAACTCTCCTTCATCCCTCACTTGAAATATTTAAAACAAAAATGTTTCAAAACTATACAACTATTAAGGGTTATAGCAAATACTGACTGGGGATCAAACTGCTCATCACTCTTAAAATTATATAGAACCCTGATAAGAACCAAACGAGATGGAAGCTTCATATATGGTTTAACCAGAAAAAGTTACCTTAAAACTCTAGATTCTATCCATCACACAAGATTAAGACTTGCTCTGGATGCATTCAAAACCTCTCCGATAGAAAGCTTATATGCTGAAGCCTATGAACCTCCACTAAAATTGAGAAGTGAAAAATTAGATTTACAATATTATCTAAAACTAAAATCAAACCCAAAAAATTCTGCCTATCAACGCACTTTCAATCCCAACTGCACACATCTATTCAAAAAAAAAAAAAAAAAAAGAAAATGCAATTAAACCCTTTGGTCTCTACAGGGAAGAAACAATAAAGCCACTTGCAGACAACACAATAGATCAAACCAGCATCCACGAAAATCTCCTAGAACTCCCACCCTGGCTGTTAAATCAACCTAAAGTCATACTAGACCTGACAGTATATCCTAAATCCAATACTCACTCCGCAAACTATAGAGAAAAGCTAAACACTTACCCAAATTGGACACACATTTACACGGATGTTTCCAAAGATCAAAACAAAGTAGAATGTGCCACAATTTCAGAAAACACTATTTAGCAGAAAAGGTTACCAAATAACTCCTCTATCTATAGTGCAGAAATTACAGCCATAAACCTGGCTCTAGATATTAGCAACAACCAAAACTCCAAGAAATTTATAATATTTGTAGACTCATTATCAGTATTAGAAGCAATAAAAAATTAAAAATTAAACAATCTCCTACTCATCAAACTGTTACAAAAGATCCATTCTATCATGCAGCACAAAACTTTCTTCTTTTATTGGATTTCCAGTCACTATGGTTTACACGGAAATGAAAAAGCTGACATGGCGGCCAAAATGCCTTAAAACTCCAAAAAAGCAACATAAAGGTCTCATATACGGACTACAAACATTCAATAAATATTTTTATTACAAAGAAATGGCAAGAAAATTGGAAACATTGCCAAAACAACAAACTCTTCCAAATTATCCCTATACTTAAAAAAAACCTTCTAGATACCAGAAAATCACGTAAAGAAGTAGTCTTATCACGTATCCGGATAGGACACACATGCATAACTCACTCCCACATACTAAAAGTGAAGAACCTCCCAAATGTATAGCATGTCACGAACCTTATACAGTGAAACATCTTTTTCTTGACTGCTATGACCTCACACAAATTCGTTAACACTACTACAAGGCTACAAACTTAAAAGAACTCTTTGAAAAAGAAAACCATAAAACGATTCTAAATTTCTTAAGACAAGCAAATCTTTACCATAAAATATAAAAACCATCAAATAACAAATTATACCAAAACATTGGCCGAATATACCCAGCGAAAATCGATTTTGGAAGTATCAAAAATTTAAATCTTGTGTACAGAACTAGCATGGGTGCCCGGCGTTGCCCGGGTATTTGGAGATGTATGTTGAGCAAAAAAAAAGAAAAAAGTGGTAAATTTTTTTTAACTTTGACCTTTATTATGACCCCTTAAAATTTATTGTTTCGGGCTCAAATTAAGTTATTAAGTTAGATCCATGTCCAATGAACCTATATCTAAAATTTCAAGTGCTTAGACCGAAAATTCTTCGAGGAGTTTGGTAGAGTTCTCAAAGGTCAAATCGTTGAACTTTGACCTGTTAATCGCCAAATTTCTGGCCGAAAACTGATCACATCGATTTTCCCAAATCCCAGTACCCTGTATATGAAATTTCGAGTCTGTAGACTTAAAATTGACAGAGTTATTGCGTAGGGAAATGTACACACACATACACACAGATACACACACAGACAGACAGACAAAAATTTATAAAAATGACAGAAATAAATGACTTTAAATGTATTTTTGTAGCTTTTAACAGATTTGGATGATTGGGCTGTGATGTCTGATGAAGATGACGATAAAGATGAGAGAGAAGATAGTGATAAAGGTGAGTGGATTTTACTTCAATTATCTTTACTCGATTTTCATTTCCAACACATGGCAAGTATAAAACGTGTAACGCAACTTGGTCTGCATAAAAAATTAATATGGATTGCATTTTTGAAACCAGTTGTCTCTTATTAACTTGCTTCATTTCTAATGTGTGGAAAAATTTGTTCCCTGAAAATGGGCACTTTGAGATTATTTGAATTGAAAGCCATGTTTCACTTTAGAAGAGTTTCCGATGGGTAGCTATCCTGTACAAGATGTGGAGATGGAGAATTTTCAGTGAGTAACTGTTCTGTACAGGTCCTGGACTTGATAATTTTGCAGGAAAAGTGCAAAAGATTCTTTCTTGTGTTGACATAAAAAAAAATTATGTGCTCGAATGCTCAAAGATTCAATATTTTTATGGCGCAATTCTGGTTTCTGATTAGTGGATAGCAAAACGTGATTTAATTTGATTTGTCAGTTTCTATTGGCAGCATCTATAAGTAGGATCGCCCAACTTTCAGTGATCATACCCATTAGATATTGCGGTTTCTTATACTTGATTTGTCTTGTGCTTTTTATTGTTATTGTTTTTATTATCGTTACTTGTTGTTATTGCCACATTACAATTACAAATATATGGGGAAATGGAGAACTACTGTCTCAGTTTTTCACATCCTGTTCCACATCAACGGAGAGCACATTGGAGCATTTTTGTACAATGTGACGAGTTTCATGGTATATGGTCTTTCGACATCCTCTTAAACAGGGAAAAATTCACCAGCATCCCATTCTTCTTCGAAGTGGTTGAAGAAAAGCTTCCTGTCATTGTAGCAGGCAAGCGGCCAACCTGCTGGACTTGGGCTGAGATTGGTCACCTCAACTCAGATTGCCCCCAGATGAAACCCCCAATGAATCCAAAATAAAGAGTAGGTCAACATCTGAGGGTTCAGCTGTCCATAAAGGAACCCCGCCCCCTCCCCTAAGAGACGGCTAAGGACAACGAACCTCAAGAAAACTCCTAAAAAGAACCTTGATTGATTGTTCCCAGCAAAAAGACTTTTGGACATCTGAGTCTAGAACAAATGTGGAAGGAGGCCATGTAAGAACATGACTCTGGCAAAGCAAAAAGCCCAAAATCACACCCAAATACAGCAGTTCTGAACCTCAACATACAGTCCCTGATGAAACTAAAACCCTGTTAACCAGCAAAAGTCATGCTTCCTCCAGTTATATCTCCCGTCCCCCAGAAACAACCAAAATTGATTCCTCTCAGCCCCATTAAAAAGACAAAACCTCACTCTTCCTCTGCTCCTTCTACTTCCGCCCCCCCCCCCCATCATAACACTCCTCCTGCATCCCACACAACATCCCTACCTGTATCACACACCCCAATGGATACTAAGAACCCAGCACAGTAGAACCCCAGGATACGGTGGCCTTAGGATATAGTTTTCTTAGGTTACGATGTGGAATACAATGTTTTTCTGGCCTCTGGTTATGGTATTTAAAGGTCTTCAAATGCATTGTGTGAGCCGTGCTACACGGATCCGGAGGAAGGACTGCATTTTGGATATTACCGTAACAAGTAGGGCTTTTTGTTTCATTCGGGTTTATGCACCTAACAGTCATATTGAGCATGTTGCTTCTTTTTTTTGACGAATTGAGCAGTTCATAAGTAGGTCTCAAATGATTATCTTAGCGGGAGACTGGAAAACAGTTCATGGATCCCAATTTAGATCGATTTGGGTTACTTTTTTTTTAAATAGAGAGTAGATAATGCGGTGGATGTGTTATCGGCAGCTCCAGTAACTCTCGCTTCTCCTTTTTTGTCTCTCAGTCCTCATTCAAATGAGTGATTTTTCTGACAAAGGGTGAAGAAAAAGCTGCTTCCAGGTCAGTAGTACTTTGTGAACAGTAGTATGAGATGTCGGAAATTTTCTGTCTCTGTATCTATCCTTGTGGCCATGTCACTAGTAAGGGTGCTGGAGGTAAACGTTTGTCTGGGCTGACGTTATCCGCCTGATAGTCAGGGACTCGAACCTTGGATTAACCAGTAAGGAGGCTGTCCTATCAGCAGGTGCAAAGTACTGGGGCTGCTGTATTGCCATTTGGTGAATGGATTCTGGACCTTGCAGTAGTCTCTGGTGGGGCCTCTCGATGCCATACTAGTGAGTAATTGTTACGGCTTTACCTTTTCATGTGCTACAAAAAAAAAAAATTTTCTATCCTTTTCTCTCTCTGTCGTTGCTCAAACCAAGTATGCTAACCTGTTCCACAAACCCCAAAACCTCAACATGAAACATCTCAAAAACAAAAACTCGAATAAACCTAAAACCCCATCTTACAACGTAGACCCCTACTACCTTGTCTCCTTCTCCAACATCAGGGGTCTACATTCCAACCTTCCAAAGGTTGAAATCCAATTATAGGAGACGAAACCGGACATATTCTTTCTAAGCGAAACTGGAATAGGGCCGACCACTTCCCTAGATGAGTTCATAATTTACGGATACTCTAACTTAACATCGAAATCTAACCCCCAAGATCGCCATGGGCATGGAATATGTGCCTACATTAAAGATGGCTTCCCGTGTGGCCGGGATATCTCCAGAGAAGACCCTAATTTACCTTATATGTGCTTCTAGGTTGCACTAGCTTACACCACTTCATTTGTATTTGCCTTCTATTGACCCCCACAACAGCGGAGTTACTATCTTTAAGAGTATATCTGAGAAAAAAGACCACATTCTGTCTGCACATCCCTCGGCTAACATTCACATTTGTGGTGACTTCAATGTCCATAACGTGGAATGGTTGACCCACTCAAATAAGACGAATGACGAGGGGAGGTTCTGTCATGACTTTGCCATTGCCTATGACCTCACTCAGATTTTTCGCGAGCCCACCCGAGAGCCAGATACTACCGGTCAGTTTGCAAGCCTTGTCGACCTTTTTCTCTCAACCTCCCCTGAGCTATGTTCATGCACTGTTCTTTCTCCTCTAGGATCCTCCGACCACTCCGTTGTATCAGTTAAGATAAAAATGAAATATAATAAGTCCCCAGACGTACTCCTCCACCGTACTGTATACTGATACGCCATGGCTGACTGGGATAGCTTCCGTACATTCATATCTGATCTACCGCTGCATTCCATGTTTAAAAAGGATGTGTCCTCTATAGTATCAGACCTAACCGAATGGTTAATTGTAGGCATAGACCGATTCATACCATCTAAAAAATTCCAACAAAAACCTAACAGCCAGCCATGGTTTTCCCCAGAATGTGCTGCTGCCATTGTGCACAGAAATCACTTTTTCCATAACTACCAACGTAATAGATGCACTGAGACTAAAGCTGCTTTCAGGAACGCCAGCAACCACTGTAAAAGAGTAATAAAAAATGCAAGAGAGCTATATGCCCAGTCTGTTAAATCCCAAAGTAGCTGAACAGCGGCTTGGTTCCTACCAGTTTTGGCAAATAACAAATAGGATCCTGAACAGAAATGTGCGTTCTATCCCAACCATTATCAATGGACCAGAGGTCATCTCGTCAGCATCAGACAAGGCCAAACTATTTGCAAAGAACTTTGCAGCTAATTCTACCCTATGCGACGAAGGCCATCAACTTCCCATATTTCCTCCTATAACACAAAACACGCTAGGTAATATACAAATATCTGTGCATGAGGTCGCCAAGCTAATCAAGAACCTTGATTCCAGAAAAGCAACTGGCCCTGACGGCATCCCAATTATAGTGTTAAAAAAGCTTCAACCTGAACTTGCTCCCATACTTACAAAACTGTTTAAGCGTTGCCTTAAGGAGAAGTGCTTTCCAACACCCTGGAAAACCTCATCAGTATGCCCTGTATTTAAGAATTCCCTCTCAGTACAGACCTATAAGTCTCCTGTGTGTCATGAGTAAGTTGCTGGAATCCATACTAAATAGAGAAATAGTCAACCACCTCAGCAGAAATAACCTCCTTAGTGACACGCAATATGGTTTCCGTTCTGCAAGATCTACGGCAGATGTGCTAACGGTTATATCTCATAGGATTAGCGAACCTCTCGACAAAGGCTACCTTTTTAGGGCAATTGCACTTGACATATCAAAGGCCTTCGACAAGTTATGGCATAAGGGCCTACTTCACAAGATTTCCAGCTACGGTATAACTGGAAATGTTTTCTCAATCATTAAATCATTTCTCTTTAATAGGCTCATAAGAATAGTGGTTGATGGACAAAAATCAGAGGCCTGCAGTATTAATGCTGGAGTCCCTCAGGGGTCCATCCTGGGCCCAACTCTCTTCCTGATCTACATTAATGATCTCCCTAAACACATACTTAAATCATTCGTTGACATCTATGCTGATGACACGACCATCTACGGCAACACATCAAAGGCTGTAAATGACAAAGTTCTCTCTGATTCTCTCTCTGATCTCGAGCGTGTAGTTCAGTGGGGGAAGACGTGGCTGGTTACCTTTAATGCATCTAAAACCAAGCTCCTATCTTTACACCATCAACGCTCTGATCCCCATCTGGCATCAATTGTAATGGATGGCTCTCGCCTAGGAGAAGCTCCGTGTTTTGACAAACTTACTCCTGATCTGAAATGGAACACGTACATCAAGTCTGTTGCCAAGGTCGCTGGAAAGATGGTGGGTTCCTTCTACCGCTCCAGAAGATATCTCATTACTGATGCAATTCTCTATCTATATAAAAGCCAAGTACGTCCAAGGATGGAATACTGTTGCCATATCTGGGCAGGAGCTGCTAAAAACAGCCTATCCTGCCTTGACAGAGTACAAAATAGACTTCGTGGCTTAGTGGGGGATGCCCTTTTCTCTTCCCTGCAACCTCTCTTCCACAGAAGAGACGTTGCGAGCCTGTCTTTGTTTTACCGTTATTTCCATGGCAAGTGCTCGTCTGAGCTCCAATCTCTGGTCCCCCCTCACCAATCTTTTACGAAAAACACCTGTCTAGCTGAAGCCACTGTGAAAAATTTCCCCCACTCTCTATCTGTGCCTTAATCAAAACGTAGATTCCATGAATACAGCTTCTTTCTTAGAACAGCATGCCAGTGGAACTCTGTTCTGTCTGCCTGTTTCCCACCTGACTACAACTTGGATGTCTTCAAATCCAACGTAAACAAATACCTGATGAACCGCCCCCTTAAGTAGACACTTTATGAAATCTCAACACTAACGTACAACGTACTGTACATGCAATAACCCTTATCCCTGAGTGGCTTCCGGGCCTTGATAAGTGGTGACCTCCTTGTAAAAAAAAAAAAAAATGTTATTGACAAATTCTGAAATGAAAAGTCCCATGACTTGATGTGGACTTGGACAATAGATACGGCTCCGGTGCGGTACAACTTTTGAGTTATATCGACAGGTTCTTAGTTAGGTGAGTCGACCTTGGAGTATAAAATTGTCCAAGTTTTCACAAAATAGTTTACTCAGATCATCGACTTGTTCGTGTTTGGGTAAACTTATATAAACCTAAACCTAGATTGTTACTGAAAGGCTGGTTACTGAAAGCTCAACATGTTGTTGTTCAACGTGAAGGGCTACTACTAACCTTACAGCAGGAATTGACATTGGGAATAAGTGGTGGATCAAAATTTGGGTTAGATAATTATCAATCCTTAATGATGCTTAACACAGAGTTAAAGATTGTAACCAGGATTCTCACTAATCGTTTACAGCTTGTCCTGGCTAGTTTAATTAGCCCTGAGCAAACTTGTGCCGTAAAGGGCAGGACAATCCAGAATAATTTGCACTCAATACACGTGATGATAGAAAAAGTAGACACTGAGGCCGCACTGATCAATTTAAATTAGTCCAAAGCCTTCGATAGGGTGAGCCATCGTTACTTGGAGGCTGTTTTGTCGGCAGCCCGTTTTGGCCCGCATTTTCACTCGTGGGTTCACTTTTTTTATACAAACCCCGCAGTGATGGTAGAAGTGAACTGGAAGAGATCAAGGCCCTTTAGCTTATCCCGATCTATTCGCCAAGGTTTTCCTTTATCACCAATGTTCTATGTGCTTGCATTGGAACCTTTTCTTCACAGGCTAAAGGTGAATCCAGTTCTACACAGACACTTCTTCCTTGGTAAAATACTCTGACTATGCCAACAATGTAACAGTGCTTGTAACAAGCAATGCTGCATGGAAGTCAAATTGTATGAAACGGTAACGGGGGCCAAAATTAACTACAACAAGTCTTCGGGTTTGCAAATTGGTGCCTGGAGGGGAGTCTATCTTCAGAGGTCCTTTAAGCTGGAGCGACAGGCCTTGCAAGATAGTTGGTGTTTGGTTCAGTTCTGATCTTTAACTGAAGACAAAATTGGTTGGAGGTTTTGAAAACAGTTCGGTCTGCAGCTAGTTTGTGAATTAGCAGAAACCTTTCATTAAAGGGGAGAGCAGAGGTGTGCATATCGCACATCTATCCAATCTCTATATACCGTCTTTCCGTTCTTCTTCCGTTATATACACTGCTATATTTGCGGCAGGCTCTTTTCCAGTTCTTGTGGCTTGGAAAGGTCTCTATGGTCTGTCATGATATGTTATCTCCATCCTTCTGAGGGCAGTCTGATCGAGTAAAGCTGCCCCTTCGTTAAAATGAGCCCCTCATTTATATCATCCCTAACAGATCTCCTGGTGCTACCAGATCAGGCTGCCTATTGGCTTTCTGAGATGAAATACACCTATATTGATTTCTGTTTTTGTTTTCTATTCTCTTTTGTAAAACTTAATTATTTTCTACAAAAACAAAAACAACAGCCCCTCCCCCCTCCTTTCTTTTTCCTTCCCTACTTCCCAGTCCTGGATATGACCTTAAGCTATATCCGATGGTAAGGCCCCAGTTTGGGGAGCGTGGAGCCACCCTTTAATTGCCATTGCTCCCAGGTCCACTCTGACCCGGAGTGGTAGTACCTGTTAAGGTCCCAACTATGGGTTAGATAGAAACCAAAAAAAAATACATTCTATTAAAAAATTATTCTTCAAAATCTGATCAAATTCCACTTGACCCTGTCGGCAGGGCATCAGAATATGCCGACTACCCCCCCCCCCTGCAGAGAATAGAAGTCCCTTAATGGGGCTACCTGTTGGCCGTAGGTAGCGACCTGTAATACCTTTAGGACGGGATCCTGGTGGTTGAGAGACTTGGAGGTCAGGTTTTAGTACCCCCACTTCCCAACACACCATTGGGCTAGACGGGCGGTTGGAAGGGCCCGATCAGATCAATCGGCTAGTCACATCAAGCCCCACTATATATTTCCCACCCCATAAACCTATCATTAACACAATATGCCTATCCCTTCCCCACAAATAACATCTACTTCCTAATATATGGTGGAAAGCGGTGGCTGAGGGTCAATCGACGAAGTGAAATATCTATGAAATGGCTGCAAACCCTTTAAATTACTTTGTATCCCAGAGTAACATCAAAGGAAAACAGGTGCTCATGAATGATATCACGTAAATCGAGTATATCACCTTTGTATCCTTGTTGAGCCTGGGCGAATGGGTTTTCCCCCAGGCACTTCCCATATAGGGCTCCAAGGTGAGTGGGGAGCAAAGATGATTAAAAAAACCAATCTTATTTGATTATGGCTTTTATTACCCCCAAAACCCCTTTTCAGATGTTTCCAACATTTCAAGTTGAGAGGACGAACAGAAATGCTCAAAGAAAACACAATATTTTTAGTAATGGAAACACTTGAAAAAAATGAAATAAAATTTCACCTTTTACAATGGAAAATTTTTTTTCTCAAAAAATAAAACCCAAAATGATAAAAATACTGCAAAATAACACCATACTTATCGAATTGAAACAAAAAACACAAACTAAAGAAATTCTCAAATGGCAAACCTTTAACAATATCAAAATTAAAACTTATCCCCACCCATACCTAAACTCCTCAAAAGAAGTCATTAGATGCAGTAAAATATCAAATTGCTCGACTGAGGAAATTTTATCTAATCTATCATCCCAAAGTGTTACAGAAGTAAAAAGAATAAGAATAAAACAAAATGGAGAAACTATATTGACAAATACATATATACTCTCCTTTGACTCCACAAATCCCCCAAGTGAGATTAAAATTGCATACCTAAAAGTAAACGTTGAAAAATACATCCCAAAACTCAAAGCATAGTGACTGCAAAAAAGACCCCAAATGCTCAAACTGTAGTGAAAACCATTCAGCTGACTTGAAAGGATGCAAAACATGGCTAAAAGAAAAAGAAATAACAACAATAAAGTACACAAAAAATATAACCTTCCCGGAAGCCAGGAAAATTATGAATGCAAGATACTCAGAAGTAACCAAGAATGCTAAAATAAACACAAATCAAAGTTGTCAAAACTATACAAAAAATCCTCCAGAAATAAAAGCTGAAGCACTATCTTGAGTGATAAAAGAGATGAAAGACCTAATGAAAGAAATTAAAACACTAATCCTGAACTCTGGAAATAATCAGTCTACAAAAGAGAGTACAACAAAAAAAAAAACAGAACGAACAAACTAAAAAACTCAAATTAAATCAAATAAAGAAAAAGAAAAAACTCACCAAGTGAAAACAGCCCTTATAAACAAGACCATCATCACCCAATAAAACAAAAACTAAAGAAAAAACAAACAAACCAAAATCTAGATCCCAATCAACCTCAAGAGGAGGAAACAAAATAAGAACACTGGAGGAGATGGAAGTTGAAGACAAAACATCCCCAGACAAATAAAATGACAGAACACAATAAAAAAAAAACTCAAACTATCATTCAATGGAACTGCCGAGGACTTAAGGCAAGCATAAACAGATTACTATTGTTAATATCTAAACTACGACCAGCTATCATCTGCATCCAGGACACATTCCTAAAGATACACGATAACATCACTATAAAAAACTACACCCAATACAACTTTATGCACAATACTGGACAGAGGGCCTCCGGAGGTGTATCGATTCTAGTTAGAAACGACATCCCTCAGAGCGAAATAACTCTAGACACCACATTACAAGTAATTGCTGTGAACACCACTTTACATAAAACCATCAGCATTTGCTCCATGTATATCCCACCACATGACCCCATAAATGAAGCCGAAGTCAACAAAATCATAGACCAACTTCCTAAACCATACATCCTACTAGGAGACTTCAACACCTACAACATCATATGGGAAGCAATAAAACAGACGCAAAAGGTAAAAAACTAGAAAATATCAACAACAATAACAATCTGTCCCTCAAGAACCAAAACTCTAATACATACCTCCACCCTGCCTCAGGTACATACTCAGCCATTGATTTGTCGTTATGCGACCCAGTCACATTAATGGACTACAGCTGGCAAGTGTATGATGACTCATGTGGTAGCGATCACTTTCCGATCATACTTGAAAACTCAATCCTGTTTGAAGATAACCTCACCAGATGGAAGCTAAACAAAGCAAATTGGGAGGAATATAAAACCCAATGCAATGCAAAACTAATAGACAAAGAACTCTATGGAACATTTCACTAATACGTTGGTGTCAATAGCTGGGGAATGTATACCCAAAGGCTTCAAATCCAAAAAATATAAAAGACCTTGGTTTAATGAAGATTGCCAAAAGATTATGTAAAGCTGCACTGCGAAAATTTAAGTCGTCCCACTAGCCACAATCTAGACCAATTCAAACAAAACCGAGCAAAGGCCCGTAGAACAATTAAGGAGGCCAAAAGAATGTCATGGAGAGTTTATATCAGTAAACTGAACTCTAACATCAAAACAAAAAAAATCTGGAATATAGTTAGAAAGATAGCTGGTAAAAATCAACCAACAGTGCTAAAACACCTGTCAAAAGATAATACAAAAATAACCAGCAAAAAAGATATAGCAAATGTACTCGCAAAAACCTTCTCAAAAAACTCCTCTTGCAAAAATTATAAACCACAATTCAAAAAAATCAAACTAGATGTTGAAAGGAGCAAACTAAACTTCAACTCAGACAATGTAGAAGACTACAACAAACCTTTCAACCTATCTGAATTAAGCGATGCCATAAACAGTTCACACAACACTGTACAGCGCCAGATGAGATACACTACGAGTTCTTGAAACAACTACCTCAAAAATTCTTAATCTACCTCCAAAACATCGTCAACGACATTTGAATCAGGGGTGAACTCCCTGACATATGGAAACAAGCAACAATGATCCCCATCCCAAAATCTGATAAAGTTAAGTCTGATCCCAAAAGCTACCAACCCATAGCATTAACAAGTTGCATATGTAAAACATTCGAAAGAATAGTGAACAAAAGACTAACTTGGTACCTTGAATTAAATGGTCTAATTACAAACCTCCAAAGTGTGTTCCGAAATAAAAGCAGCATCATTGATAAACTGGTACGCTTAGAAACCTTTATCAGAGTGGGATTCATAAAAAAGGAACATACAACGACCATTTTCTTTGATTTAGAAAAGGCCTACGATACAACGTGGAGATACGGTATCATGAAAGACCTACACAATCTTGGACTAAAGGGAAGACTACCTAAATTAATAAAAGATTTTCTGTCTGACAGAAACTTTAAGGTCCATGTAGGACGCACCCTTTCTGACCTCGAAAACCAGGAGGAAGGGGTCCCACAAGAAAGCATACTATCAGTCACTTTATTTAATATAAAGATTAACAATATTACCAAATGCCCAAGTCCTAGAACCAACTGCTCCCTATATGACGATGATTTCTTGATCTGTTATAGATCAAAAAATGTCCAAACAATAGAGCGACAGTTGCAGCTGAACCTAAACAAAATAAACCGGTGGGCCACAGAAAATGGGCTTAAATTTTCCGAGTCAACAACAAAGTGCATGCACTTCTGTAATATTAAAAAAATGCACAACGATCCAACCCTCAAACTCGATGGCAAAAAAATTGATATTACTGATCAATATAAATACCTAGGGATCATTTTTGACAAAAAATTTAATTTTATTCCCCATCTGAGATATTAAAGCAGAAATGCCACAAAGCGCTACAATTATTAAGAGTTGTCGCCAACACAAACTGGGGAGCAGACCAACAAACTCTAATTTATTTGAAACTGGATTACGGCTGTTTCATTTATGGATCAGCAAGGTCTTCCTACATAAATATCCTTGACCCCATTCACCATGAAGGACTAAGACTAATCTTGGGAGCATATAGAACATCCCCCAAAGAAAGTGTGTTCGTTACAACTCTACTTTCAACCGAGTCGTTGTTTGTTTCGTTCACCACACTCTTTTCTTCTACCTCTTCTTTTACACATGTCCATTCGCTTTAGTGAGTAAAAATCGTCTGTCCTCCCGCTTTCCTTTCCTTGTTATTTATGGAACCAGGGTACAAGATTCCCCGAGATTCCACAAGACTTTTTTCCACATAAAAGCCTGCGGGCGCCATCTTGATTCTCAATTTGTGCTCTACAGGCACAAACTCGCAGCCGCTTTAACGGTAAGCCACTTCTTTCTCCACACTCCCCCCTGATCTCATGATCACAGAGACGGCAGGGAGGTGGCGATCACTGCCGTCGGGTGCTTCTGCGAAGGAGAACAGTGCTGCTCTCGTCTTCGCGTGTGCTCTCATCCACCGCCTGATTGTCGGGGAAGGCTTCATCTCCGTGGAGGCTACTGATATCAGAGTCACTGCTTGATAGGGATTGTGCAAACCAAAGCGATGGCCCACTCGTCTCAGAGTCAGAGTCACTCTCATCGTCCACTGGAGTGGTACATGTGTCGCCGGCCGTAGGTCCCTAACGTGACGGGGTACGCCATCAACCTGGACACACTGCTGACTCACCACATCGGTCACTGTGCCCCGTTTATACTTGTCAGTACATCGGTTTCCTGGCGGCTTCACCCAGACAGCATCCCCTTTGGCATATCGATTCCGTTCTATCTCAGTGGCCACAGTTGTATCGGGGTGGATTCCTTTTTCTCGGACACGGTACTAATAGATTGCGTTTACAGGCGCCGTTCCTGGAGAGACGCCATCCTTCGCCATGAGATTATACCAGTACATAGCTTCTGCAATGGTGCACTGCTTCCTGGCTGCAATTGTTTTGATGCTGCGATGGCTTCTCTCAGCTATACCATTGCCAGAAGGCACATAAGCGCATCTAAGCCGCCGCCACACACCCCATTCTTGTAAGAACTGCCTCATTTGATGGCTGCAAAAGGCTGGGTCATTGTCCGTTAGCACTTCATCGGGCGCACCTCTTTCACAGAACATAGATGACAGCTGGCAAATAATGTTGCAAGTGTCCTGGCGCCCGAGGAGTCTCCAGACTGCGAAACGTGTAGGCCCACAATCGATGAGGGTAAGGAAGTGGTTGCCACCGTAGTGTGTGATGTCCATGCCCACTCTCTGCCACTTACCACTCACTCCCAACTCCCCTTTCTTCCATCGTGCTGGAGCTGGGTCGATGGATTGGCAGGCCTCGCAACTTTCCACCACTCTCCGGATATCTTTTTTTTCTACTCCTGGATCAATCATCTTGACAAAGTACAGTGTCCACTTGATGCCAGGATGTCCACACTGTCGATGAATGTCCACGATGCGCGCTGCATCCACATTACACACAACTGCTGCACATGTATTTTGCAGATTATCAGAATCTCTCCGAGCACCAGCCAGAAGCCATCGTTGAGGGACTCTTGTCAGAGCATCTGCTCTGTTGAGCGCAGACCTGATCAACACTACGTCCATGGTCAGGTCGTACTCTGTGATGGTGTCAACCAAGGTGGCAAGCCGTCTTCGAATTACTCACTCGATGCTCGTGTCGTCAGCCGTGCTCTTCAACTTAATGCATCGGTTATCCACCGATGAGTGCATGCCGAGTCAGTCATGATATGTAGAACCTTGGCTTGCCATTGAAGCGCCAAGTTAACGCCCTTCAATGTGGCATCAAGTTCGGCCAGGTTTATGTGCCTCGAATCATTCTCTTGCCGAAGCCAACAGGCATCTTCAATAATGGAATCATTAACTGCAAGGGCAACTCCAAGGGCCAGTGAACTAGCATCCACCCAGACCGTAAACTCATTCCCGCTGACGCACCACTTTCCCTGAACAGGGTCATCACTGGTCACCCTGGACACAGTCTTTGTCAGCATGCTCCTTAGAGTGACATCGTGTACTGCATCGTCCCATCCCGACGACACGGCTGTTGCACGTCTTTTTATGGCCGCCACGACCACCCTGAGCCAACCGCACACAGGGAAATGGCCTACCATCTTTCCACAAAGCGAAAACACTGTTCGTCGAGTGATGTTTGATGGGACCTTGGGGACGTAACTTCCTCTTCTCCAGCAAAGTCCCTCCTTGCTATTGCGCACGTGCAAGCCGAGAACTTTTGCTCCATCGCACACGCACAAATGCTCTGGTTCCTTACATGTCAGTCCAAAGCTCTCAAAGTGCATTCTGACCGATTGCGCTGACATGAGGCTCTTATTGACGAATATATCATCGATGTATGAGGATGTTGTCTGTTGCACTGCCTCATCTTGCTGCCGGATAGCATGCATGATTGCTGTCATAATGCCTGGTGCCACATTTAGACCGAACCCTAGACTGGTTAGACAATATCGGGTTCCTCCAATTTCCACAGTCTGAAATGGCCACAATTTCCTCTCAATGCGTATTTGCAGATAGGCCCTGCGTAGGTCCAGAGTTGCCACTTTCAATCCCTGCTGTCGCCACTCCCTTAATTTGAGTGCTCACACATCAGCCCTTGCCGTATATGGGTCGATATGCTCATTGAGCTCACGGTAGTCTAGGACGGGGCGGACCTTTTGTTTGGTCTCTTGTACGACAGCCATCAAGGAAATCAGCCCTTGCGGGGGGCCAAGCTCATCCTCTGGGTATGGAAGAAGCCAGCCATTGTCGATCCACGTCTGCAGTTCTTCTTCATACTGTTCCTTTAGCCACATGCGTGGGGGATATTCCGATAACCTGTTCCGCAAGGATATTGGTGGCTGATCGTTTGACCACTTCCAAGACGCCGTCCATGCATTGGAGTTTCTATCATACTCTGCATGAAAGTCAGGCTCGACGAGAGTTATGGCAGCACAAACGTGTTCCTCACATCGGGAAAACTGTACCTTGCCAGTTCTGTCCACAGTAATTCCACCCAGTTGTGTAATCAAGTCCATACCCAGGAGTAGGTCGTACCCGAGAAGCTCTCCCTTCAAAGCCAGGGCTCGCACGGCTACTACAGGCCCGTCGTTGATGCTTGCGCGGATAATGCTCACCCCACAAGAGGCTAGTGAACCTCCACCTACAGTTAGTACCGGAATTCTCTCTGCTTTCCAAGTGGCACAGCATATTTTGCTCATGAGAGTCTGGGTGCACCCAGTGTCCACAAGCGCGAGGCGCTCGCTTCCATTAATGTGTATGCTTACAGTGGGTAGCGCCCTGCTCAATGACGATCTTCCCCTTGCCCGTTTCCCGGACAGGTGCGGGCCAGGTGTCCGTGTTTTTTGCACTTGTAGCACTGCGGCCCGTCAAGTTTCCGAGTTGGTTGACGTGACGAAAGACAATCACGGGCCAAATGGTTGAGTCCTCCACACTTATAGCAGGTTGCAGCTGCGCCCAGGTCCTGCAATCCAACCTGTGATGCTTGTACAGCTGCTGCTTGGTCTATAGTGTTAGGGCTTTTCTTTAGTATTGCTCGTGCCCGCGCTAATACTTCCGATATGTCCATCCCGTCCACCTGGGATGAGGCACGGAGCAGATCTTCCACACTCTTAGGTAATCCTGCAACAAAGGCGCACACCAAGCCTTTGTCTGACATCCCTCCAAAAAGGACCGATAGCTTTTTTAGTTCAGCCAGATACACATCCATCGTTTCCCCGGGATGTAATTTTCGGGCCATGAATTCCTTCCATGCAGTAACTGGATCTAACGCAAATGCTGTAAAAAGGGCGCGCTTGATGCAGGCGAAATCTGTTTTCTTCTCATCAGCCAACTGCTGGTATACTGCATATGCTCCCCCAGTGAGGTGCATTGGGACCATGCATTCCATACGCTTCACCCCACTGAGCTGACATATTAATTCTGCTTTTTCCACCCATTCCTGCACTGAGTGATCAGTGCTACTGCCATCAAACAGGGAAATTAGCTTGGGGTCAAATCCTGACATCATGCCAAAATAGCTTGTGTTCGTTACAACTCTACTTTCAACCGAGTCGTTGTTTGTTTCGTTCACCACACTCTTTTCTTCTACCTCTTCTTTTACACACGTCCATTCGCTTTAGTGAGTAAAAATCGTCTGTCCTCCCGCTTTCCTTTCCTCATTATTTATGGAACCAGGGTACAAGATTCTCCGAGATTCCACAAGACTTTTTTCCACATAAAAGCCTGCGGGCGCCATCTTGATTCTCAATTTGTGCTCTACAGGCACAAACGCGCAGCCGCTTTAGCGGTAAGCCACTTCTTTCTCCACAGAAAGTCTATATGCAGAAGCCCACGAAGCACCCTTAAAGCTCAGATGGGAAAAACTTGGCTTACAATACTACTTGAAACTAAAGTCTTGCCCAACAAACCCTGCTTATCAATGTACCCTTGACTCCAAATATAGAAACCTATTTAACAGAAAAGAAGCCATAAAAACCTTCAGACTTCTAATGGAAACCAGCATAGAAGAATCTCAAATTCCAATAACAAATATCCACTATTATATAATATCTGAAAGCCCATGGACTATGAGACAACCAAATGTAATGCTCAACTTAAATGAAAATAAAAACTCAAAAACAAATCCTACCATATTTCAAGAAGAACTTGAAAATATCAATCTATGCTACTCTGACTATACATACATATACACAGATGGCTCAAAGGATAACGATAGAGTTGGATGTGCAGCTACCTACAACAATACAAAAATTAGCAAATGACTTCCGAACGAAGCGTCTATATTTAGTGCTTACACTAGAGCCATAGATTTAGCACTGGATATCACTGCTGAGGAAAACTCAGAAAAATTCATTATATTCTCTGACTCCTTATATCCGTTTTAACAGCTCTAAAAAATAGAAAAGAGGAGAACCCCATAATTATCAAACTTCTAAACAAAATAAATCTCATTACTGACCAAAAGAAAATAATATTCAGCTGGATCCCTAGCCACATGGGAATTAGGGGCAATGAAAGAGCCGATGCTATTGCTAAGGAGGCAATGAAGTTGAACCTTGATGGGTACAGGATCCCATTCGGATATTAGACCCCTGATCAACAGCTATATACTTGGGAAATGGCAAAGTCAATGGAATAAAAATACAAATAACAAATTATACAATATAAAACCCACACTTGGAGAGTGGAGGCGAGATTATCAAAAAACAAACAGAAAACAAAATGTCATTTTAACAAGACTTAGAATAGGTCACACACACACTTAACCCATTCTTACCTCCTAAAAGGAGAAACTCAACCCCAATGCATTCCCTGTCAAGCACCACTTACTGTAAAACATCTAACTTAATGCAAAGATCTTTCACAAATTAGGAAAAAACACTACAAAGAAATAGATCTTCAAATAATCTTCAAAGAGAACAATACCAGAAAAATCTTATCCTACATTAAAGAAATAGGACTCGTCCAAAATATATAACCCCCAAAAACCTTATATTCTGCAAAAACAAAAACAATCAGCCTTTTTCCACTTTTCCATCCTCCTATTTACGCTTTCTCTTTCTATCTCCCCCCCCCACACACACACTTTCTGACTGGTTTTCCAACCCAAAATGTATCGATCAATAATACTGTAACCTTTTCCCCCTCCCATTGCAAAACCCAACTATATTCTGCAAGACAGAGAACAAAAATGATAAAGTCCACTGTAAAACAACCAAACGAAAAAGCTACAAACTAACGATTAAAAATACAAGGAGCTTGAAGAATAAAAATCTCCTATAAAATAACTGGATAAACATTGAATACTATTCCCAAAATAACTGCATTCGGCATTAAATAACCCAGAAAGGGTTGATATGCCGTAAAGCAAAAAACAACCAACCAACCAACCTTACAGATCTCCTCACTAACACTCGATATAATGCCTTTCGGGACAACAGCAGAGTGTCAGAGAGGCTTTCTTTCACGCTTAGAAAGAACTTCAATGCATGACAACACTCTCGATTGGGGCAACCCTCTGACGAGTACACACTTAATTTAATCGAGGATTTTTTTTTTTTTTTTTTTTTTTTTTTTTAGAGCGCAATGAAGGTTGCCATCTTTGAATTTTTTGAACACGCCACTCAGTTTAAAGTGCTGACACTCCCTCCCCATCTTTAATACTAGCTCTTCTTCCTAAAAATCGAAACATGTCTACCTTTTGCTTGATATCATAACAAATTGTTTTTTCGCTGTAAAAAAAGAACTACTTGATCAAATTAAGTGCAATTTTTTTTTTTTTGGAGAACCTCATTTTCTAACAGAAACATACATACAATATAAACTTTTTCCGATATTTTCATTTTTTAATGTCTTGATTAAACTGTACAAGTACCGTTTGTATTAAGGCTGAGAAGGTGAGACTCTCTTCGTCTGACTTTGCTGAAAGGTGGGTGTCTGTTGCACTTGTTTGTCGAGTGAATGGAGCAAGTCTTGATTGGTACTTAGGCAAAAGAATTTTGGGACACATAAATGAACATCAGATTTGACACGTTTTAGTTGAGAGCAGGTCACGTTTAAGTCTAGAGTAAGGACCAGTTTTTAATCATTTAAGTACATAACCTAGCTAGTGTGTGATAGTGGTCATTAAGCCCTCTCCCCTCCCCAATTAGGTGACAGATAGCTTGATTTGCTAGAGATGCGGGTTTCCTTTCCAAATTTTCCTAAGTAATAAAGCGTTCAGGCCCGCATCACCCTTTTGGCTGGCAAATCAGCGTATCTGCCACAGTTTGGTAATGGGGTCTTTTTACTAACATTGTATATATCATTTTATCGTGCAAATAACATTTTTATCCCCTCCCGATGGAATACTTTCAAATATGGATTTTAAGTAGGTTACTCATGGTATGGTGTTTTTATGGTGATCAATGAAGGATGTATACACTGAATGCATAATTCTGGTGAGAGTAAAATGAAAGTAGGATCGAGTTAGGGTTAGCTTAGTTAGCATTAGTTTGTCATGACCGTCCTCTCCCCTTCCTCTCATTTTCAGCCTTGTGCCAAATTTTTCTTTAAAAATTTTGTATTTTTTATTAAAATAAATATTTACCCCATTATGTATAAAAAATATTGCAACAGAAAATGTTATGTAGTATTTTTTTAAGTGAATGAATCCCAAATAATTTTTAAAAACAAATTTGGAGTCTTAAAAATATATAAAACATTCCCAAATCTAAATTCTAATTTTGATTCTTTGTTATTTTAAAGAAGTTATTTTCTTTTATTTGTAGTTTTTTTTTAACTTAACATTTTTTTATTGCAGAAGATAAACCTGATAAACCAGTGAAAAAGGAATCTAAACCTGTTAAGGCTACAAAAAACTCTAAAAGTAATTCTGATGATGAAGCAATTGAAGAAAGTGATGAAGGTGACTATGATGACAGAGAACTTGATTACAATACAGACTCAGCAAGGTAAATAATATCAAGATTGGAGACTTGTCTTTCTCCTAGAACTCTAAATTATAAATGGTTTTAATGGATTAGTTTTACTTTACATCACTAATATTGTATCACCATAAAACTGAAATGTGTATATTAGTGTAAAAAAAAATGTAGAAGTTTTATCGCAAATAGTGTTTTTCTACTACAAAAAAATTATTCAGTTATGATGGTTTCACAGACGTACAAATTGCCAATGTTATTATTCTTCAGTCACCCAACTTTCTGATTGCAATAGACAATTTATGTGGTCTCGGTTTTCTATACAAATGTCTTTATGTATGTGTTATCAATCCAAAAGTTTTTCATACGCAAGGAAGAATATATATTTACTAGTGATGGGACAATTCCAAATTTTTTCCAGTACCATTACCGATTCTGTTCTAAATTATGATTCCGATAGGATTCCTGATTCCGATTTTTTTAAATTTTTTTATTAATATTTAATTAAAGATTTGTTGGTTTTTTGTAAATTTTTCAAATTTCCGTGTATATTTTTCTCAAATGTTTTCCTTGTAATTGATTGAAAATTGTAAGACAACAAAAGATTTATTTTGATTTTAAAACAAAGTCAGATTATATCAGTTCGTCGTTAGTGTACAACATGGTACTTGAAAGTTTTCATAAACAGTTGAAAATAGTCGATGATTGGTAGGCAAAATGAGAAAACGATGTAAGAATAAAATATTTAACAACACCCTCTCTCATTGTTACAAATGAATTTCTAAATAATGTTACTATTTAGAAAACCATTTTTAACATGGGGAGAGCGTGGCCTTTGTTAACTATTCTGTGCTTTCTCTTTATGAATGTTAAAATTTTATTTTAATTATAAAAATTAGGTGGGTCATTAAATTGATTTGCTTTGCTGTAAACAAAAACAAAAACGATTTGCAAATAATAATAATGACAAAATTTTAGATTAACGCTCTCAGTTAAATCCCCATTCGAAAAAGGAATATTACTTTTATAGATAATTACGTGTGAAACCCTTAAAAAACTTGACGGAAAGAAAAGCAATCATTTTAGTATTTAAAGTGGAAGATCAGTTCCTATAATTCAATAACTTGAATGTTATTTCTTCTGCCCGTCACACCAATAATTTCCTGGGTAAGTTTGACACTGTTGTCCAAACTTCCAACTTTCAAACACGTAACGCACCTTCTCTCAACTCCAAACGCACTTCTGCTAATTCAACTTATTTCTTTGAAATCCAACTTTAAAATGAACATGCCCTCTAAAAAATCAACCCTTTTTTATCTCCAACCAGGAGCATCTCATTTGCATATCAGGTGGTCACATTACAGACATATAAAGAGATAAGGCAGCCATTTTTGTTTCTTTCTTCTTCATTCATTTCATTCCACGACCGACCCGTTGAATTATGCACATGTGCTAGTTAGGTAAGTCACACGTTCCCTACACTTCCCCCTGATCTCATGATCACACACAGGGCAGGGGGGCAGTCGTCTTTGTCGGGTACTTCTTCGAAGAATCGGGGGAAGTACTTCCTCATTACCACCATTATTGCCACCAGTCTGTTCCATTATCCCCTCTTATGGTTCCATATGCGGTGTTTCACAATCAGGGCAAGGGGGCAGTATCCGTCTTTGTCGGGTACTCCTTCGAAGAATCGGAGGCATCACTTCCTCGGTTCCATCTTCCTCAGTATGTTCCATCATCCCCTCTCATGGTGCTATAGGCGGTGTTTCACAATCACGGAGGGTGGGCAGTATTCGTCTTTCTCGGGTAGTTTGATGAGGAACTGGTGGTATTACTTCCTCATGTCCATCGTTCTCATCACTATTGCCACTAGTATGTTCCATCATTCCCTCATCTGGTTCTGTAGGTAGTGTTTCTATGCTCACCTGAAGGGACAGTAGGCGATCAGGATCATCCCTGAACTGTATATGATCTTCCTCATTATCCTCAGAATAAGAAGAGGTATAACAGGGGTAGATATCTTTTACATGACGTGGTACACCAATCAATCAACATGGTCTGAGGGCTTATGATTTTATATGCAAAATTTTACAGTGCACCCAGCATTTGGGAGTTTTACCCAAACACGGTCTCCCACTTGATATTATGTATTGATTGACAACGCTAACTACTGATGGTGTGACATCAATTCCTTTTATATGCTGTTCATAGCGGTAAATCCCATTAGCTGGTGCAGTTTCTGGTGTTGCATCATCCTTTGGTATATAGAACACTGTGTCCTGGCCGCAATTCTTTTAACGGTGCGGTGACACCGCTCCGCTATACTGTTACCTTCGGGAAAATATGCACATCAGTAACGCATTCTAATCCCCCATTCCTGCGTGAATTTCTGAAATTCTTGACATCGAAACGTAGTGGCGTTATCAGTCAGAATTTCAAGCGGGGCACCACATTCAAAAAAGACAGCTCTCAACTGTCGTATAATGCTAGATGCATCCTGTCGTGTCAACAGGCGCCATATCGTGAAACATGTCGGACCACAATCTGTCAAGGTCAAAAAATGCTTGCCCTCATAATGTGTTACATCCATTCCTACTCGATACCAGTTGTTCTCCACCTCAAGCTTCTCTTTTTGCCATTGGGACAGTGCCAGATCAATTTGCTGACACTTTTCACACAAGCGTATAGCTGCTTTGATTGATGCTCTTGTAGTTGAAGGACACACTCTTCGGATAAAATATGTTGTCCTCCGAATTCCAGGATGTCAACTCTGCTGATGTATTGTACGAATTTGGTCAGGTGTTAATTGATCTGTTACGGTCGCGCATGTCTGTTGTGGAGGATCAAATCCCTGCCTCATTACATCAATCCACCTCTTTGGTACTCTAGTCAAGCTATCAGCCAAATTCTGCATCGACGAAACTAAGGTAATAGCCACCTGCAAGCTGTATTCGTCAACTAGACGCTTTATTATTGCCAGTCTCCTTCGTACTAACATCTCACTTGCAGCTCTAGTCTTAACTCGAGCCTTTCCAGTCAAGGTGTCGGTCAACCAGTGGTAAACACACAACGAGTCAGTGTGGAGATGCACAACCTTAGCCTGCCATTGCAATGCAAGATTAAGCCCTTTTAACGTGGCATCAAGTTCTGCCAAATTTATATACTGGGCATAATTTTTCGGACGAAGCCAGCACGCATCTTCCACAACAGCATCCAATTGTTCCAACACAACACCTGTAGCCAGTGAACTTGCGTCAGCCCATGCATTCAGTTTGTTTCCAGATACTTGCCACTCACCCCAGACAGGGTCGTTCCTATGTACTCTGGACAACATTTCAGTCATCATTTGCTGGAGAGAATCATCATCCACCATTTCGTCCCATCCTTTGGTTACTGCAGTTACTCGTCTTTTTAATACTTCTGTTGCCGATCGGAGCCATCCACAGACAGGTAGATGTCATACTAATTTACCGCAAATAGAAAACACAATGCGTCTTGTCAATACACTGGGTAACTCTGGAATCGCGCTCCCTCGCTTCCATCGCAAAGTATTGCACTCCTCCCAGACCTCTAGGCCCAGCACAGGCACCCCATCCTTTAGGTACTTAGGGTCTTTGCTTATTAACCCAAACGATTCCAGTTTTATTCGAACCACATCTGCAGACATTATATCCTATTTAACTTAGATGTCGTCAATGTAAGCTAAAGCAGCTTTTGCTGTGGTTTCATCCTGCATCAAAACAGTTTTAATAATAGTTGTCATTATTAAGGGTGCTATGTTTAGGTCAAAACCTAAACGTGTCAAACAAAATCGTTTTCCCTTGATTATCACTGTCTGAAATGGCGATAATGACTCATGGACACGTATCTGCAGGTAGGCTCTCTTCAAATCCAGCAGTGCTACATTACTCCCTTTCTGACACCACTCTCTTAGTTTAGCAGCGCACACATCTGTGTTTCCAGTGAAAGCATCAACATGTTGATTCAATTCTCGGTAATCCATTATGGGCCGAATTTTGTCTTTAGTAGGTTGTTCAACAGCCATGAGCGGAATTAATCCTTTGGATGGTCCCAGACATTCCTGTGGGTACGGTATTAATCATCCGTTATCAATCCACATCTGAAGTTCTTCTTCATATGCAGTCCTATTCTTTGTGGAAACTGCATACTCTGGAATGGTATTGCACAGCTGATCTGGTGCCTGGCTCATAGTCCATTTTCACTTTGCAGTCCACACCTTTTCGTTGTTGTCAAGCGTAGCACAGAAGTCCTTTTCTTCAATAGACATGGCTGCACAGACTTCTTTCCCTTCTCCAAGCATTACACCTCCAGTCACTGTGATTATGACGCCTCCTAGTGCTTGTATTGCATCAATTCCAATCAACATGTCATAGCCAAGGGGTTTTTCTTGCATCACCAGAACATCAACTTTGGCTGTGTCACCCTTCTCAGTACAGATCGTGATCGTCCCTTCACCACAACATGCTCGGGATAAACCATTGATCGTCATAATACCGACTGGTTGCTCCCGCCACATCTGACAGTAATGTGCACTAACTATAGACCGGGAACACCCCGTGTCTATGATTGCTGAACACTGCACATCGTCAATTTTAACGCCAATGACTGTAATCCTGTGTTTATTGGTTGGCAAGGGGCAAGGGTGGCGATAGTACCTTGAACATCGTTTCCCGAACAGTTGCGAAATATGTGCCCATACTTATTACAGCGATAGCATTGTACTGTGCTCATAGATATACACACCTCCTATCAGTCCGACACTCCTTAGCAAAATGATTGGCCTCCCCACATTTATAGCATTTATAGCACACTGGGCCTACACGCTTATTACTACCTGGGAGAGAATCTACATTGCCTCCATGCGATTTGACTGCTGCGTGTTGAATACTAGTTGCTGCTGCAATTGGCTCCTGTTCCTTACAGATGTTTCGAGCTTGGGCTAATAGCTTGTCTGTTGTCAATTCATCAATTCGTGACGATGCCCACAACAGTTTGCTGATCTCCTCAGTTAAGCCTACTAAAAAGGCACAGCTTAATATCTTGTCGTTGACCCCACCAAATGGTACCAATAACTTTCGTAGGTCGGTTAGGTACACGTCAACCTTTTCCTTGGGGTGAAGTCGCTGGCTCGTGAACTGTTGCCATGCAACAAACGGATCTGTACCAAACGCTGTATACAGGCTTTGCTTGATTGCATCCCAGACTGGTTCATCCCAGAGTTACTGGTAGACTGCATAGGCTCCTCTGGTTAACCTCAGAGGAATGACTGCGGCTGGTTCTTTAATTCTGCACAGTTTACAGATCTTCTCAGCCTTTTCAACCCATTCGACAACAGACGGTCCAGTGTAGATCCGTCAAACTCAGGTATCAAGCAAAAGTCGAATCTGTCCATTTTCTGCCTTTCGAATCACCGCACACTGAGAACCGAAATAGCTTATAATTCAATAACTTGAGTGTTATTTCTTCTGCCTGTCACACCAATTTCCTGGATAAGTTTGACACTGTTGTCCAAACTTCCAACTTCCAAACTTCTGTATACATAACGCACCTTCTCTCAACTCCAAATGCACTTCTGCTAATTCAACTTATTTCTTCGAAACCCAACTTCAAAATGAACGTGCCCGCTAAAAAATCAACCCTCTTTTATCTCCAACCAGGAGCATCTCATTTGCATATCAGGTGGTCACATTGCAAACATATAAAGAGCAATTTTTGTTTCTTTCTTCTTCATTCATTTCGTTCCACGACCGACCCGTTGAATTATAAAGCAAATTATGTTTGTAGCAATGCTAGTTAAGTGAAACCACAATTTATTGTAGTTATAAATTGCCAAATAAAAAAGTGAAAAAATGTTGGATATGTAAAAAAAATATATATAGAAACAAACCGCGCATAATATTTCGGCTTGCATGAAAATCCTCTCAAGTTGATCTGAATTGAAAAATAGTTCTTTAGAGAATGGATTCGTGACGATGCATATAATCCGATTGAAAAGACTTCAAATTGCTGAAATAATGAAAATTGTTATTTTGCAGTAGCCCAAACAGAAGTCTGTCCTCAGTCAAATGAAACCTAATAGTAAAAGAAAGAAAACCAGTATGAGATCCGTCATCATCAGCTTAATTAGAAAAAGTTATTTCAAATTAAATTTTAAAGTAATTAAGTTCAGGCTAATAAATATATATATATATATATAGTAATTTAGTAATTTATAAAATATATATGGCGATTAAGCTACACTGAATATTCCGCGTTTCATTCACTCTAGGACTCTTCAGGCTTATGCGCGAATTCTGTGGTTGTTTATCGTTTTTATATGCTCCTCTTCTATTGAGATTTTAGTTAGCCAATCAGCTTTCTAGTATCCACCGCACCCTTCCTATCAGCCAATGAGCATGCATTTATCGGACAAAGGCCTATTTGGTCTCTGGTTGACCTGTTCCTTTGTGTGTGCTCTATTTAGTTTCTTGATCTGTTTTAAAACTAGGTTAGTGTTTTTTTTTTTATAATGTTAGTTTATATATAAATATATATATGTGTACATACATATATGCACATATACATACATATATGTGTGATCATTTATGTATATTCATGTTTATTTAATTTATTTATTTGTTTATTTTCTATTGTTTTTGTTAGTTTTAAAACTATTTTGTATCGCTATCCTAGAGTAAATTTTATCTTGTGAACACAGTTGTTTGCTATTTCTCTTCTACAGTTTAATAGATGTTAGGGTTCTTCAAAATACAGGATAGCAAATTTTTCATGAAGGCATAATCTACATGGGTCGTCTAGGTCCCTACACATGGTAGCTTGTCTTATTATTTTCCATTCGACTACCGGCGAATGTCCGCTTTCTTTGAGTTCCCAGTATTTATTCGCTAGTGTTGTTTTCATACGGTGTTTTTTATTGTTGAATGTACTTTTGTGGTCATAGTATCGGGTTTTGAAATCTAAGGAAGTCATACCTACGTAATATTTCTTGTTATTCGGGTTTTCTTTTGCAAATATTGTGGCCTGGTAAACTACGCTTTTGGTTAGACATTTATTTTGAAGTGGGCAAAGTGTGCGGTGTCTACAGTTGCATTTATCTTGTTCGTTATCAGTATTTTTATTTATAGTATGATTGTTCTTGTCTGGGGTTGGTTTATTATTATTATTATTATTATTATTATTATTTCTGCTAGTGTTTTATTTTTGTCATGATGTCTACTTTTTTTATTGTTTATTTTGTTGTTGTTTACATTGTTTTTATTTAATATTTTGTTATTATGTGCTTTAATTATCATCTCTAAATTTTCGCAACAACTAGGATAACTTTAAGGTATTTTTATTGAAAATTTTGTGTAAGGGGTTGGTTGCGGGAAAGTATTTTTCAATAAGATCTAGAAATTTCTTGCCAAGTTTTGTTTTTAACATTTGATTGTATGGGGCCATATACCAAATTATAGTTCTTTTTCTTCTATTTTTAATTTTATTATAGTTGTTGGTGTTTTGTTGCTTATATTTGATATCGATATTTTTGTATCCACTATTTTTTACGGCTGTTTCGTAGATATTGGTTGACCTGTTAAATGCATTTTCATCGCTTGAGTTATTACTGAGTTTACTTACGATCAAGTTAGGAATCTGTTTTATAATTGATGGTGGGTGATTGGACTTAGGGTTTACATATATTAGAGTAGCATTATCTTTTAAGTGGGGTTCATGTGTTTTTATCTAAATTTAACGTGACGTCCAGGAAGTTTGTTATTTTTATGTTAGCTGATACATCTGCTTTCCTTGTGTATGATTTTCTTAAAGTTTTCTCCCTTGACTTTGTTGGAGTTTTTTATTATAGCTAGTCCGTCATCTCTATATAGGCCAATATCCGTAGTATCAAATATGCTTGTGAGGGTATGTAAAATGAATAATCCCACAAGATCTGATGCCTCTGCAGAATCCCTAGCACCCATCGCCAAATCAAACAAATTTTTCATTTTAGTTTTTATCCATTGGTTATTGTTATTTATTAGAACTGATTTTCTACATTTTTTAATGATGTTGATTTCTTCCGAGGATATATTAGTGTATGCCTCAGCAAATTCTAGGGCAGTGTTAAAAAGTGCTTCGGATATCGAGGGATAAAAGTCTATGATGTCAAACTGTATAAACGTACATTTATCTTTGTTTTCTATATTTTTAAACCAGGTGATTGATTCGGTAGTATTTGCCCACTGGTTTAATTCTAGGTCTTGTTTGATTTGTTTGTTTACTCTAGAAAGTACTGTTTTGCTAATTCTACCTATTTCTGGTTTAGTTGGGTTTATCAGGCAGGTGCTGGGATTATTATTAAAGTCCGATTTGTGGTCTTTAAGCAGAATGTATGCCTCTCTAGGTTTCAATTTGCCAACTTTATCGCTAATTTTTAATTTTGTTTATTTTCAGTATTTATTATATCTATGTAGTCGCATTCGTTTGTGTCTAGTTTTTTGTAGTTTTTTTGTAATATTTTCTGTGATTAGTTTGTTATATTCTTGCTTATCTATTTTATAAAAGTTTCTAGTTTTATCTGCTTTTACAAAGATTTTATTAGAGTTGTTTATGTTTCTAACGATTTTGTGTAGTTTCTGTTGGAAATTGTTAGGTTGATTGTGGAATTCTAAGTTTTTAATTACGTTTAAAAGGTCATTTTCAGAGTTTATCAAAAGGTCTACTGTTTTCACATTTTTAAGGGTTTTAAAACCATAGGATTCTTTTTTGTTTACATTTTCATTTTTAAGGAAGAAATTTGCTCGCCATCGCATTCGGCGTATTAGTTCATCTGTTTTTTGGATTAATTTAATAATATAGCTATGCTTGCTAGGTGTGGGGATGTTTTTTAGCGATGCTTCAAAATTAACTCTTTTCATATCTATTTTTAATGTGGTGAAATAAATTCTTTTGAGAGTGCTCAACTGTTTCAGGAGCTAAGTATAACTACTTAATTTACTCACATAAAATTAATATACGAAAGTATAGATTTATGCGTAAACTTTAAGTATTTACTTCAAAAGTACTCAATACGTAGGTAGAGCTAGTTACTAATTTATAAAATATATATGCGATTAAGCTACACAGAATATTCCGTGTTTCATCCACTTTAGGACTCTTCAGGCTTATGCGCGAATTCTGTGGTTGTTTATCGTTTTTATATGCTCCTCTTCTATTGAGATTTTAGTTAGCCAATCAGCTTTCTAGTATCCACCGCGCACTTCCAATCAGACTTCTGACTGACCAACAATATGGATTTAGACAAGCCCGTTCCACAGCAGGCATCCTAACTGTAATCTCTGAACGTATATACCATTCACTGGACAAAGCGGGGGAGGGCAGAGCAGTAGCTCTAGATATATCTAAGGATAATGTGATAAAGAATGTCTTATTATGTTAATAATTCTATTTTGACTGAGAATTTCTTTTCTCTTAATCAGTTGCTATACTTTCTCTTATAGTAGCGTTTCTGAAGTTGAAGACCGTGATAAAGAAGAAAAATATGGAGAGAAAGGTGTAGATGAGGAGGCTGGTTTGAGAAAGCTTATTGATTCTGGTGCCAGCAGTGATGAAGAAGAGAATAAACAAGATGATGAAGAAAATGATGAAACGAAAGATGAAAAGGTTAAAAGAGGTAAATGTTTCTTGTTTTGAGAAAAGAAATGTAGCACCTGTTATATACTGTACAACTGTCACTAGTTTGCTAACAAACCACACCTGTTAGTTCCTATCATTTTACATTTTAAAACTGGATGCTAATTCATTTTTTAGACGATTGTCTGTAAGAAACAGAAAGTGAAATAGTGAACAGGAAATTGTTAGGCAGCCTGATCAAAATGTTTTTTTGTTTTTTTTTTTTCCCATTTACGCTTATTAAGGCATATCGTCACTTGCTTGATCATAAACGGCTACTATTTGGGACCATGCCTAGGAAATATTAACAAGTTTTTGTTTACTTTACATTCAAACTTCTATCAGTACAGTCAGGGGAAGCAGGTAGCAGGAAGGGAATTTCAAAGTTTAGCTGTTCGAAGGAAGAACTATTAGAGTAGAAAGCTTTCTGGCATTTAGGGGAGGCCCCTAACAGTGAAGGGGTAAAATTTTGTTGCTAAGTGGGCTTGTCAGAAATATGTACGTTGACGGAGCACAAGTGCAATGAGTTCATCAGAGCACATTCCATTGAAATATTTGTAAAACATACCCAGAGATGCAATATTGTGGTGATGGGACAGGGGCTGGAGCTTAGTGGGCAAAGTCGGATTGTTGGTAAAGTGGGATTGAAAACTCTTTTTTGGACCCTATCCAAGGGGGAGAGGCTAGTGATAGATGCACCAGCCCAGATGTGGCAACAATACTCCATGCATCGGCGAGTGGTGGCCTTGTAGAGGTACAGGATGCTCTCAGGTATGAGTAGTCTTCTAGCTTGATAGAGGGAACCCACATTCTTTGTTGCAGTCTTCACAATGTTCTCACTGTATTTGTTCCAGTTCATATTGCCCTTGAATGTTAGACCAAGGAGTTTGAAGGAAGAATTTTCAGGTATAGTGTTATGTCATGAATATTGGTGGTTGGAGAGGCATCTTGTAATTGTTAAAGGAGAGCAGCTTAGTTTTCCAAGCATTAAATGTTACCATCCATTTTCGTCCCTATTCCTCTACAGTCTGGAGATCATTTTCTAACGAATCTTCCATTGTCTTAGATTTATGTACATCCATTCTTCCTTTGTGCATGTATCATCAGCAAATATACCCATCTCGGACACACTATTATCAGGGAGGTCGTTTATGAATATCGGGAATAATAATGGTCCAAGGATCGACCCCTGAGGCACTCTCACATTAATGTTATGCTGCTTGGATGTACGTCCATCAATGACAACCTGGAATGTCCTGTTGTCTAAGAAGGATCTAATTATATTTAGTATATGTCCGGTTATAATGTACAATTTAATTTTCATTAGCAGCCTTTCATGTCAGACTTTGTCAAAGTCTTTGGATATTTCAAGGGTTGCAGCCCTGGCTTCACCCGCCTTATCCAATGCATAATGTATGCATTCAGAGATGATTGTTAAAATATCTGCAATAGAAGAATATTACCTAAATCCATACTGTTTGTCAGAGAATAGATTAGCTTTTGTGAGGTAGTGGATTAGTGCTTGATTAATTAAAGTCTCAAAGATTTTAGTGAAGAGAGGACGGAGATTGATAGGGCGATAATTGAGAGGGTCAGTCCTATCACTAGAATTCTTGTGCACTGGTGCCACAGAGGCCATCTCCCAGCTATTAGGGAAGCAAGATTCAGCAAGACATTTAAGCATGGGGACTAGCTCAGCTGAGCATTTCTTAATTAGTATAGCAGGGATGAAATCCGGCCCACATGTCTTTTGAGGTATCTAAGTTTTTTATGATGTTGCGGACATGAGAAGGGGTGAGTTTCACATCATCCAGTGTGGCTTCCGTCTGCACAGAGAAATTTGGGAGGGAGTTTTTGTTGGCTCTAAGCTAGAGTTGGAGGCGAATCACCGAGCAAGTAATTCCACCTTTTAAATTGCTGTACATGCGACCTTCTGGTTGTTAGATAGTGGAGAAATTACTGATTGCCCTTTATTCACTACACTATTATAGATTTTCCAGAAATCGCAAGTTTCTATCTTTGCGATTCTATATATTTCCTGGTTATTTCAGTATGCTTTCTTTTGGCTGTGGCTATTTCTCTCTTCCAATGATTTCTAGCATCTAGTTCCTATTCCAGTGGACTCTGTTGATTGCAGTTTTAAAATATTATATTTTATTAAATTATTAGCAGTTCCACCCGGCTTTGCTCGGGCCCTAATAACTTTATGTGCATATGTATATATTAAAAAGTGTGAATATGTATAGTAATGCCTTTCTATATAATAGGCTTCCTTAATTACCATAGAGAAAAGTTGGTAGAGACCGCAGAGGTCGAATTTTTTAAAACTTTAACTCCAATTTTGACCCCTTAACATTTATTGTTTTGGGCTCAAATTAAATTGAAATGTTTGACCCATGTCCAAGTAACCTACATCTAAAATTTCAAGTGTTTAGACCCAAAATTGGCAGAGGAGTTTGGTAGAGTCTGCAGTCGTCAACTCTGTAAACTTTGACCTCTTGCCTGCCAAATTTTCACCCAAAAACTGATTAAAAAGCTTGTTGCATGTCTGAATATCCTTTATGTAAAATTTCAAATGTTTAGACCCAAAATTGACTTAATAGTTTGCTAGAGACCGCAAACTTTGACCCCTTGGAAGCCAAATTTTCAGCAAAAAAAAAAACAATTAAAAAACTTGCCCTATATGTCTGAATACACTTTGTGTAAAATTTCAAATGTCTAGACCAAACATTGGCTGAGAAATTTATTAGAGATCGCAGAGGTCAACATTTTTTAAATTTTGATCCTAATTATGACCCCTTAACATTTATTGTTTTGTGCTCAAATCAAATTATAAAGTTTGATCCATGTCCAAGTAACCTATATCTAAAATTTCAAGTGTTTAGACTTAAAATTGGCGAAGGAGTTTGGTAGAGTTTTCAAAGGTCAAATCATTGAACTTTGACCCCTTGACAGCTAAATTTCTGGCCGCGAACCGATTAAAAAGATTTTCTCAAATTTCAATACCCCTTATGTCAAATCTCGAGTCTGTAGACCGAAAATTGACAAAGTTATTTGGTAGGGAAGTGTACACACACAGACAAACAGACACACACACACACACACACACACGCACACAGACATTTTCACTTTTATAGATTGTCCTGATTTATTTTTCCGTTGGAAGACAAGGTGCCTGTTGCATTAGCATTAGTTCAGTTGCTAATAATATGGTCAAAACTCCCACAACTTTTAACAAGTTGTTAACTAATTACACTGCAACACACCTCACTCCTACATATTTTCGTGTTTCAAGTGATAATTTTTTTTTTGTATTCCTCTACCAAGTAATATAGAGTGAATATTGATTGTGAAACACAATGTTATCGTTTTCATTTTCATATTTTATAGATAGCGAAAGCAGCAGTTCATCATCTGGCAGTGATTCAGACTTGGATGAAAAATTGTTTTCTGTAAGTTCATCTTTCTTAATGTTTAGAGGTGATAGCAAAATTTTCTGTAACTAAAAAAAACGGCAATCATGGTCTTTGGTCAAAAATACTTTAAAAAAACGTGGAACATTTCTTCTACCAAGAAAATTTCATTTGCATCATTTTTTCTTTCATCGTCAATGTGAACATCATTGTTATCATGTCACACAACTTCTTATAAAAATACCTAACTGATAAGTGTTCTAAATTTTTTTTACTCCTATTTCATATTAAAACCTGCAACCTTTAGATCAGATGCCAATGTTAAGTTAACTATCTTAAACTTTGAAAATATATGATGTAAGTTGTATAAGTCCTGGGTATCTTATGCCAAACGGATTTTATTTACTTGTTACTACCGACCTATGTTATCTATGATGTCTTAAATCAGAAAATTCAAATTATTGATTTTTCTTTTCTTTGATAATTGCATAATACTAAAACTCCAAAATATATTTAATTATTGATGAAACCCTTTTTAATTAACCAGTCATGCTTTTATAAATTGTTTTTCAGGTTGAACCTCGTCCGAAGAAATTGAATGTGAAGAAGAATCCGCCAAGTCAGCAGCGATCAGTCACTCCAACAATTGCAGAATCGGAAGACAAGAATGATGCCGTGATTAAAAGTAATGTTGAGTTTGCATCAGATTTCAAACAAGATTTTATAACAACTCTTGAACATTTCTCATGATTCTTCTAAATATAGCAAGTCCACAATTTTTTTTTTTTTTTTTTCATAGATAAAGTTTATTTGTAATAACTTGAAGAACAATAACTTTATTTCTTATGTTCACCAATATAATATATGTAATATATTTTTGTGATGCTTTTTACCTTGTGGAGAGTCCTATCAATCAGTACAAATGGAGCCTTGTATCAGTATTGGTTCATGTTATGTTTTCATTTACAATTTTGGCTTACTTATTAATTTGTTAATTTTTACTTGTTAATTTTTTATAGCCCCCAGTCAGAAGCGAAAGGCTGAGCCTGATTCTCCCGTTAGCACCAGCAAAAAAATGAGAACAGAAAGCCCAGTGACAACTTCCTCTGCTCCCAGGTAAATATTTCACTTTTCAAATATGAAATTAGTCAAAATAAATAATAAAATTATGTATTTTGACTTTAAAGTAACTGATAATTAAATGATTTGATATTTTGAATTTGTTTTTTCATTTGTTGACCAGTTGATGATTTCATTAAAAAAAATGACCTTATTTTGTTCTTGACAAAATTTAACATAAATTTTTCATGTCTTATGTTGATTTTTATGATAATACCAAATCTTGAAAGTACAAAAAAATCTTCAAATGAATATCTAATTTTACAGCTTTATTAAAATTTGAATTTCAAACTTACTGAATTTAAATTTAAATCATTTAATAATAAATATTGGATTTGATTAAATTCATTTTTATGATTTTTGTTTTTTATAATTATTTGGTACTTGACTTATGGTTGAACTAATTTACTTATATCTATAGGTTTATAATTCAAAATGTAATCAAATCAAACAAGTATCCTGCAGAACAGGAAACTTTGTTGGTTTGGTCACATTAAAAGAATGGATAAGAGTTCTTGTGTGAGTAGATGTAGAAGAAGAGTTAGTCGGCTGGGGCAGGTTAATATATATAATATATATACTGCCATGTTTATTGTTGCAGTTTCTTAGTTGATTACCATTTTATTGCTAATTTCTAGATGATTCTGTTTTTTTTTTTTTTGTTTTTTGTTTTTTCTTCTTTATTGCATATGGCATTAACGTTTTCTTAACATATTCCAAAAGTCACATAAATTGATCAAGTAGTTTTATTTTTAAATAAGAAAATCAACTTTCATGAGTATTGGAAGAGTGACTGTCTCACCCACCATTTGGGGGGGGGGACTTGTACATGAAAGTGATGTGATAAGAGAAAGATAAAAACTTTCTAGACATCATTTTATTTGGAATTTTTAAAAGCTGTCCAATGCATGTCAACATGTAAAATAATGATAATGAAACAAATTGTATAATTTATTAATTTCTTTTTTTACTTTAGTGATGGTATTTCTGAAGAGTCGATTCGTCGTTACCTGATGCGGAAACCTATGAGTACAAAAGATTTGCTACAGAAGTTCAAATCTAAAAAATTGAATCTTTCAAATGAACAACTGACTACCAGCATAGCTCAACTCCTACGCAAGATAAATCCTGATCGTCAAACAATTAATAAAACTTTGTATTTGTCTCTGAAAAAGCCAGACTAAAAAGACTGATTTAATCATTTCTGCAACTTGATCCACTTTGCTACTCATACACTGCAAAGTTGCATGTTGTATTCTAGCTATAAAGCACACGAAAACTTTCTCATTTACCTACATTTTTGGCTAATAAATGAGTAAACCTTTTTATCTTCATCTTTCTTGGTCCTTTCTCTTCTTTACTCTGAAAATTTGAGCTCAGATTTGACTTAAACTGGGAAAGTGTGTGAACCTCACTAATCTAATAAAATATTTGGTCTTGATCTCTAAACATATTTAGGTTCTTACGAATTTCATTGGTCACAAACCATTTCTTTATGCAAAACTATGCCAATATACTGCCATGTTTATTGTTGCAGTTTCTTAATTGATTACCATTTTATTGCTAATTTCTAGATGATTGTTTTTTTTTTTTTGTTTTTTTCTTTTTTCTTCTTTATTGCATATGGCATTGACGTTTTCTTAACATATTCCAAAAGCCACATAAATTGATCAAGTAGTTTTATTTTTAAATAAGAAAATCAACTTTTATGAGTATTGGAAGAGTGACTGTCTCACCCACCATTTGGGGGGGGGGGGTACTTGCACAGTTTAATCAAGACATTCAAAAATGAAAATATCCAAAAAAGTTATATTGTACATATCCGTTTTGGACTGAAGATCTCCGGAAAAAAATTTCATTTAATTCGATCGAGTATTTTTTTCTTTTTTTTTTTTTACAGCGAAAAAAACACGTTTTTATGAGAGCGCGTTGAAGTCAGCCATTATGGAAGGGAGTGTCAGCGTTTTACATTGAGTTATCTCCTCGTGACGTTAACACGCCACGGGGAGATAACTCAATGTAAAACGCCGACACTCCCTTCCCATCTTTATTACTAGCTTTTCTTTCTAAAACTCGAACCTTTTGCTCGGTATCATAACAAATTGTTTTTTCGCTGTAAAAAAAAACTACTTGATGAAATTAAGTGAAATTTTTTTTCAGGGAACTTTGTTCCATAATGGATACATACAATATAACCTTTTTTTTGACATTTTCATTTTTTAATGTCTTGATTAAACTGTACAAGTACCAAAAAAAATTTCAAACAAAAGAGATAACTCAATATTTCAAAACTTGAGAGATTTATGTTGTCTACGAATTCCCATTAATAATTTGAAATTATTTTCTTTATAAAAATTAAACTACTTAATCAATTTATGTAATTTTGGAATATATTTTCATTTTATCATGGATATCTACATCATTCAGAATTTTATTTTTTTAATATAGGGGAAATTCTGGACAATTTTCTGAATATTATATAGAGTTTTAAAGACATTAAAAACAATTTTTTTTATATATTTTAACTATGAATAAAATGATATAAAACATGTTTTATTAAAAAGAAGGCAGGAAGAAGAACTTTAGATTGTAAATTTTGAAATTGTCTATTAAAATATTGTTTTTTGTTTATTTCCAAAACTTATCAATAAGTTCACCGTAGATAAAGAAAGATTTTTTAATCGATAATCATGAAGCTGATTCACGAAGCTGAAGTGCCAAAACCCTTAGAAACATCAAGAGGCATAGGATAACTGTTGGTTAATTCATCAAAAATGATAATTGCCGAGAATTCTTACTGTCAGCAAATCAATGATTGGACTCAAGAACAGAAAAGGAGTCGGGGAGGAACAAAACTTGTTAGAGTAATTGCTGTTGAAGATTTCTTTTCTGTTAAAGCATTACGGCACAATCATGTCGACACACTGGTTCTCACCAAAGTTAAGCAATGTTGAGCCTGGCCAGTAGCCAATGCATGACCATTTGGGAAGGCTAGGCATTGTGTGTACCTTCTGGGAAGGTTGGACATGGGTCCAGCACCCTCACCCTGAAAAAAAACTCCTCGCTTCAAAAGCATCCACAAAGTTGTGTATGGCCTATGCTCCTTCAGGGTCTCAAGGCTATGGATGGATTATCAAGAAAATTACAAATCTGTTTATTATTAGAGTGAACTCTTATCACAAAGTGACTGAAGATCATTGCACTTGTACAATAAGATGTGGTTTACAGAAATTTGCAAAATACTGATTTGCATTTGAAGAAGAAAACAATGATTTTTCTGAATATTAAAGATGCTGTCCTGCCAAATATTTATGCTAAATTTAAGCAGGTTAATTGCATGTAAACTCTTATAAACTAAGATCGTGTGAGTTTTGGTTGCTCTTTTTCACAAAAAAAAATGTAAACTTGTAGTTTTATTTTGGAATTTAGTGCTACTTGATTTCAATACTGACTAGTGTCAGTTATAGAATCTTGGTCAGTGTTATCTTTATAATACCTTTTGCACATTTGAAGGAACTCTCCACAAACTTTTTAGTTTTTACAATTTCTCAGACTCGAGTCACGGAAATAAATGATATGAATCTGACAACCCAAAAAGATGTTTCCAATTTGCCCTAGGCACACATGTGCAGGGAAATTGACTGTCCAAAACAAATTTTGTAAATAAAATTACCCTTTCTTTCCATCACTTTTCATTTCTCCAAATCACGTAGTCAATGTAATAATTATTGTTATAGAGTTAAAGCTTTGGAGGGGGTGTTATAGGGACTTACCCATTCACTCGTAATGAACATAATTCTTTCTGTTCATTATAAAAACCACATGTGGAATTATTGCAACCTAACTCCAGACTGTCTAACTAACTGTGCTGACAACCTTTTCATTGTATTCACTTTCTTGTACAATATATTCTTTTGTACCTAAACCTGTTGTTTGAGTTTTTCTTTATGACCCATTTCTAGGGTAACAACAACTGATGACAAGCTATTCAAACTAACAAACTGCTATTCAAAGAACCCTCCACAACAACATCACCTTGCAGCGAAGAATTCAAACAAGCAAGATAGTGTTCTAAAAACACTAACAATGAATCATTCAGTGTCGTGCCATAGAACTGGACAACTAAATGTTTTATGGACCAGGAAGCAACTCTGAACTCTACAACATTCTAAAGGATTGTTTATCTAAGACCCCTCTAAAAATAGGAAAAAGAACCCCAAGATAATGAGATTGTTCAATGAGTAAAAAATATAAATAAAAAATCTGAGTTGAATTTTTGTTCAACTAAAAAGTCACTTCTCGGTTTTGTTTTTCTCTCTTTGTGTTTCCTCGCAAAGAGAAACTTAAATGTTATGACAAAAAGAACTTGATTTTAACTTTTTTTTTCTGCCAAGAGAAAAAAGTGATTATAAATTGAGAGAAAGATGTAATTTTTTTTCCTCAGAGCTCAAGACTTAATAAAAAAAAGACTGAAAAATTATAAATTATTTTTTGACATGTTCAAGGCCTGATATTTGTACAAAAGACTCAGAAATTTGATGCAGAGTTTTAATTAAATTAGAAAAACAGCCAAACTTGACACCTCAAAAGTTGGCAATAAGTGATTAGTGTTAAAAAAGATCAAAGAACATTGAAGAATCTGGTGTCGTGTACGCAAAAAAGATACATAAAAATTCAAAACAGTATTCTCCAAAAAAAATAAAAATAGAGATTATTCTCTCCACACACAGAAAAGACAATTCACTGTAAATCAAAGTAAGTCATCAAGTCCATGTTATTGATACGGAGTCCTGCATTCAGGTAAAGACTGTATACTGCACAAAGGACAAAATTAAAAGTCAGATATGACATGCTAGAACAAACAAAAAAAAACGAGTAAAATATATGTAAATATGTGTAGTGAAAACATTAAATAAGAACAAAGTTTCTAATTTCGGGATCAGACTTATCAATCATTAATTTGCATGCATGAAAAAGATTAAATAAACCTACCATGCTAAAGTTTTAAACACAACCAGAACGGTGACTGGGTCCAAAATAAATTGTAAAGCTAAATTAATCACTAATGTTACATTTAATGGTATGACAAAGAAATTAAGTGTTTGTATTTAAAAAATACAGGAAATCTTTTGAAGACAGATGTGATGAAACAATTCAATTTGTAGAATTTACCTATTTTTGTCAAGAAAGTGGAAACTCTAATAACAGAGAAGGAAAATCTCAAGAAAGAAAGAAAAGAAAGTTTCTCTGAAGCAGCCAGTTTGAGAAAATATACAAAAATGTTAGTCAGAATCAACACACAACCTGTATTCAAGAAAAAAGGAAATGTACCATTTTCCTCATTGGAGAAAATTAACAAGCTTGAAAGACTAGTAACAACCAAAAGTTGAATTCAGTCAATAGGTAACCTCTACTGTCTATGTCAAAGAGAAGTCAAAAGAAATCTGTTTGCACCGACTTCTCTACTGGTTTGAACTCAGTACTAAAAGACTACTATTATCCATTTCCGTACCCTGAAGAAGTTTTCACTAAACTAAACAAAGGAAAAATGTTAATCTAAGGATGCATACCTTCAAATTCCAATTTAGGAAAACAGTATGAAGTGGCTTTATAATAACACCCATAAGAGATTATTCAAATTCGGAAGGTTAGCTTTCGGAGTCAAGGTAGTATACAACATTTTTTAAGAAATTATGGATATTATGTTGGGCAACTTTGATTTTGCAATCGCTACCTAGATGATAAAGATGATAGTATCATAAGTGAAACCAGAGAATAGCATTGAGAACATGTCCTCAAGATATTCTCTCACATACATGATTTTGGTTAAAAAGAGTTAAAAAAAAAGTTATAAAAAAAAAGTTGTAAAAGAAGGAAAATGTGATTTCTTCATGGAAGAAATAAAATACTTGGGACACATCATCAACAAAACTGGTAGAAGACTGGACTCAGAAAGGCCACAGCTATGAAGGATATGCTGGCTTCCAAAAATATTACAACATTATAAAGTTTTTTGGGGTTATTGAACTATTATCAGAAATTCATTCCTAATATGCATGACCTCTGGGCCCTACTGAACGAGGACAGAGTGGGGAAATGAATATCTGATAATAAAAGAATAAAAAACCTTGACGTCAAATCTATTCCTCACCCACTATTAGATGTGAGCTTGTATGGAATAGGCCCTTGTATCTTACATAAAATGCCAGATAGAAATAAAATAATCTATAGGACCTGCGTCAAGATCTCTGCTCCTGGCAGAAATACACTATTCACAAATCGAGAAAGAAACTCTTGCTACTATCTTTACAGTTACAAAGTTCCAACAATACTTACACAGATGATTCTTTATACTGCAGACCAACCATAAACCTCTATTCATCAAATCTTATCGCAATAGAAATTAACCCATCGCATGGCGGTGCTGTTTGCCTCCTTAAGGTCTTGGTTTGAGCAATGAGGACCCAATCGGCAGTTTTCCCTAAGGTGGTGCATCGTTTGTACCTCTCCACATGGATATAAAGGTGAGGTGTCTAGGCCCCACTTGTGGAGATTGTCTTTTGTTTTGCCTACTTTGGCTCTGGCTCTATTTAAAGTCACCCAGTTTTTTCTACCAAGGTTTGAACCCTTGTGGAGTATTTCTTTTAGGTCTGGTAAGGCTTCATTTTTATTCCTGCTGTTATAGTCTCGCCATCGTTCCATCCTATAGGAGGCAGCTTGCCTGGGATCGATTGATGAAGCTACTACGAGATTTTAGTCTTTGTCTCACTGATTGGTGGCCAAACGGTGAGTGCCTGTGGCCGTTAAGCTGTTTGTACCGTTCTATTCTGGTGATGACTTCTCGCCTGATATTTGGTGGTGGAATACCAGTTAGGCAGTATAGAGCTGGCAAGGGAGTTGGTCTTAGGGCACCAGTTATGATCCGATATGCCTTGTTCAGCTCTACATCAATTTTATGGGTATGGCATGATCTTGCCCATACTGGGGCACAATACTCCGCTGTGGAATGGCACAGTGCAAGAGCTGTTTGCCTCAGTGTTTTGGGATCGGCACCCCAATTGCTGGTGGCAAGCTTACTGAGAAGGCTGTTTCGTGATGACAGCTTGCCTTTCAATTTGGTAATGTGTTTTCTAAAAGAGAGTGTTCTGTCCAGAGTTACCCCCAAGTAGACTGGGAAAGGTTCATGTGTAAGCATGTTGTCATTCCACATGACTCTTAGTCTCCGATTTGCTTGGTGATTATTAAGATGAAAGGCGCAAACTATCTTGGTCTTGTTTGGGTTTGCATTTAAGTACCACTTTTTGTAGTACCTAGAGAGAGTGGCTAGGGCATCAGAGAGTCTTTCTTCTATGATGTCAAAACTATTTGTCTGGGTGGCGATGCATAGGTCATCGGCATATATATATCTTTGTATATTGGGGTATTGTGGTTGGTCGTTAGTGTAGATATTGAATAGGGTTGGAGCCAAAACTGAACCTTGTGGGAGGCCATTGTTTTGGATAAACCATCTACTCTTTTTGCCATCCATCTCAACATGGAAACGCTGATTACTAAGTAGACATTCAATTATGCTCACCAATGCTGAGTTTTGTATCATTTGGGCTACTTTTAGTATGAGTGCCTTATGGTTGACAGTGTCATAGGCTGCTGTAAGGTCTACAAACATAGTGCCTGTTATTTTTTTGGTCTCAAATCCATCCTCAATGAATTGGGTCAGGTTTAAAATCTGGCTACAACATGACTAAGAGTTGTTCTTCCACTGTTTCCGTTATTCTGGCAAGTATCATGCGCTCATATAGTTTATAGAGAATGCACAGTAGAGAGAAACCTCTATTGACCATCTTTGAGTCAAAAAATAGAGCTACCCGTCTACACAGCGAATAGATTGCTGAATTATAATTTTAAGTTCCCAAACAGATCGGACATACGGACAAACTTTCAAGGTTGGTTCTGAGGGGAGGAGTCAGTAATTGCTTACTTCCTTATTGATAGTGAAATTAAATCCTGATGTGTAATATTATCAGAAGCCTTCCAGTCACACTGCCTCAAATTAAACAGAAAGCACAAAAAGATGAATTTATTAGTGCTACAAAACAGAAAATCATAAAGAACAGTTTTTCTGTATGTGATGAGGTCCTACTATACAGTATTGCAAAGAAAATGAAAGACATTTATTAGTAAAAACAGAGAAATTTTTGTGCGATGATAATCTACTCTACAATGAGAGGATTATCATACAACAAATATTACAAAAAAAGAAAATGAAAGACATTTATTAGTAAAAACAGAGAAATTTTTGTGCGATGATATTCTACTCTACAATGAGAGGATTATCATACAACAAATATTACAAAAAAAAGAAAATGAAAGACATTTATTAGTAAAAACAGAGAAATTTTTGTGCGATGATAATCTACTCTACAATGAGAGGATTATCATACAAAAAATATTACAAAAAAAAGAAAATGACAGACATTTATTAGTAAAAACAGAGAAATTTTTGTGCGATGATATTCTACTCTACAATGAGAGGATTATCATACAACAAATATTACAAAAAAAAGAAAATGAAAGACATTTATTAGTAAAAACAGAGAAATTTTTGTGCGATGATATTCTACTCTACAATGAGAGGATTATCATACAAAAAATATTACAAAAAAAAGAAAATGAAAGACATTTATTAGTAAAAACAGAGAAATTTTTGTGCGATGATATTCTACTCTACAATGAGACGATTATCATACAACAAATATTACAAAACAAAGAAAATGAAAGACATTTATTAGTAAAAACAGAGAAATTTTTGTGCGATGATATTCTACTCTACAATGAGAGGATTATCATACAACAAATATTACAAAAAAAAGAAAATGAAAGACATTTATTAGTAAAAACAGAGAAATTTTTGTGCGATGATATTCTACTCTACAATGAGACGATTATCATACAAAAAATATTACAAAAAAAAGAAAATGAAAGACATTTATTAGTAAAAACAGAGAAATTTTTGTGCGATGATGTTCTACTCTACAATGAGAGGATTATCATACAAAAAATATTACAAAAAAAAGAAAATGAAAGACATTTATTAGTAAAAACAGAGAAATTTTTGTGCGATGATATTCTACTCTACAATGAGAGGATTATCATACAACAAATATTACAAAAAAAAGAAAATGAAAGACATTTATTAGTAAAAACAGAGAAATTTTTGTGCGATGATATTCTACTCAAGAATGAGAGGATTATCATACAAAAAATATTACAAAAAAAAAGAAAATGAAAGACATTTATTAGTAAAAACAGAGAAATTTTTGTGCGATGATATTCTACTCAAGAATGAGAGGATTATCATACAAAAAATATTACAAAAAAAAGAAAATGAAAGACATTTATTAGTAAAAACAGAGAAATTTTTGTGCGATGATATTCTACTCAAGAATGAGAGGATTATCATACAAAAAATATTACAAAAAAAAGAAAATGAAAGACATTTATTAGTAAAAACAGAGAAATTTTTGTGCGATGATATTCTACTCTACAATGAGAGGATTATCATACAAAAAATATTACAAAAAAAAGAAAATGAAAGACATTTATTAGTAAAAACAGAGAAATTTTTGTGCGATGATATTCTACTCTACAATGAGACGATTATCATACAAAAAATATTACAAAAAAAAGAAAATGAAAGACATTTATTAGTAAAAACAGAGAAATTTTTGTGCGATGATATTCTACTCTACAATGAGAGGATTATCATACAACAAATATTACAAAAAAAAGAAAATGAAAGACATTTATTAGTAAAAACAGAGAAATTTTTGTGCGATGATATTCTACTCTACAATGAGTAGATTATCATACAACAAATATTACAAAAAAAAGAAAATGAAAGACATTTATTAGTAAAAACAGAGAAATTTTTGTGCGATGATATTCTACTCTACAATGAGAGGATTATCATACAAAAAATATTACAAAAAAAAGAAAATGAAAGACATTTATTAGTAAAGACAGAGAAATTTTTGTGCGATGATATTCTACTCTACAATGAGAGGATTATCATACAAAAAATATTACAAAAAAAAGAAAATGAAAGACATTTATTAGTAAAAAAAGAGAAATTATTGTGCGATGATATTCTACTCTACATTGAGAGGATTATCATACAAAAAATATTACAAAAAAAAGAAAATGAAAGACATTTATTAGTAAAGACAGAGAAATTTTTGTGCGATGATATTCTACTCTACAATGAGAGGATTATCATACAAAAAATATTACAAAAAAAAGAAAATGAAAGACATTTATTAGTAAAAACAGAGAAATTTTTGTGCGATGATGTTCTACTCTACAATGAGAGGATTATCATACAAAAAATATTACAAAAAAAAGAAAATGAAAGACATTTATTAGTAAAAACAGAGAAATTTTTGTGCGATGATATTCTACTCTACAATGAGACGATTATCATACAACAAATATTACAAAACAAAGAAAATGAAAGACATTTATTAGTAAAAACAGAGAAATTTTTGTGCGATGATATTCTACTCTACAATGAGAGGATTATCATACAACAAATATTACAAAAAAAAGAAAATGAAAGACATTTATTAGTAAAAACAGAGAAATTTTTGTGCGATGATATTCTACTCTACAATGAGAGGATTATCATACAAAAAATATTACAAAAAAAAGAAAATGAAAGACATTTATTAGTAAAAACAGAGAAATTTTTGTGCGATGATGTTCTACTCTACAATGAGAGGATTATCATACAACAAATATTACAAAAAAAAGAAAATGAAAGACATTTATTAGTAAAAACAGAGAAATTTTTGTGCGATGATATTCTACTCTACAATGAGAGGATTATCATACAACAAATATTACAAAAAAAAGAAAATGAAAGACATTTATTAGTAAAAACAGAGAAATCTTTGTGCGATGATGTTCTACTCTACAATGAGAGGATTATCATACAACAAATATTACAAAACAAAGAAAATGAAAGACATTTATTAGTAAAAACAGAGAAATTTTTGTGCGATGATATTCTACTCTACAATGAGAGGATTATCATACAAAAAATATTACAAAACAAAGAAAATGAAAGACATTTATTAGTAAAAACAGAGAAATTTTTGTGCGATGATGTTCTACTCTACAATGAGAGGATTATCATACAACAAATATTACAAAAAAAAGAAAATGAAAGACATTTATTAGTAAAAACAGAGAAATTTTTGTGCGATGATGTTCTACTCTACAATGAGAGGATTATCATACAAAAAATATTACAACAAAAAAAGAAAATGAAAGACATTTATTAGTAAAAACAGAGAAATTTTTGTGCGATGATGTTCTACTCTACAATGAGAGGATTATCATACAACAAATATTACAAAAAAAAGAAAATGAAAGACATTTATTAGTAAAAACAGAGAAATTTTTGTGCGATGATATTCTACTCTACAATGAGAGGATTATCATTCAACAAATATTACAACAAAAAAAGAAAATGAAAGACATTTATTAGTAAAAACAGAGAAATTTTTGTGCGATGATATTCTACTCTACAATGAGAGGATTATCATTCAACAAATATTACAAAAAAAAAGAAAATGAAAGACATTTATTAGTAAAAACAGAGAAATTTTTGTGCGATGATATTCTACTCTACAATGAGAGGATTATCATTCAACAAATATTACAAAAAAAAGAAAATGAAAGACATTTATTAGTAAAAACAGAGAAATTTTTGTGCGATGATATTCTACTCTACAATGAGAGGATTATCATACAACAAATATTACAAAAAAAAGAAAATGAAAGACATTTATTAGTAAAAACAGAGAAATTTTTGTGCGATGATATTCTACTCTACAATGAGAGGATTATCATACAACAAATATTACAAAAAAAAGAAAATGAAAGACATTTATTAGTAAAAACAGAAATTTTTGTGCGATGATATTCTACTCTACAATGAGAGGATTATCATTCAACAAATATTACAAAAAAAAGAAAATGAAAGACATTTATTAGTAAAAACAGAGAAATTTTTGTGCGATGATATTCTACTCTACAATGAGAGGATTATCATTCAACAAATATTACAAAAAAAAGAAAATGAAAGACATTTATTAGTAAAAAAAGAGAAATTTTTGTGCGATGATATTCTACTCTACAATGAGAGGATTATCATTCAACAAATATTACAAAAAAAAAGAAAATGAAAGACATTTATTAGTAAAAACAGAGAAATTTTTGTGCGATGATATTCTACTCTACAATGAGAGGATTATCATTCAACAAATATTACAAAAAAAAAGAAAATGAAAGACATTTATTAGTAAAAACAGAGAAATTTTTGTGCGATGATATTCTACTCTACAATGAGAGGATTATCATTCAACAAATATTACAAAAAAAAAAGAAAATGAAAGACATTTATTAGTAAAAACAGAGAAATTTTTGTGCGATGATATTCTACTCTACAATGAGAGGATTCTCATTCAACAAATATTACAAAAAAAAAGAAAATGAAAGACATTTATTAGTAAAAACAGAGAAATTTTTGTGCGATGATATTCTACTCTACAATGAGAGGATTATCATTCAACAAATATTACAAAAAAAAGAAAATGAAAGACATTTATTAGTAAAAACAGAGAAATTTTTGTGCGATGATATTCTACTCTACAATGAGAGGATTATCATACAACAAATATTACAAAAAAAAAAAAATGACAGACATTTATTAGTAAAAACAGAGAAATTTTTGTGCGATGATATTCTACTCTACAATGAGAGGATTATCATACAACAAATATTACAAAAAAAAGAAAATGAAAGACATTTATTAGTAAAAACAGAGAAATTTTTGTGCGATGATGTTCTACTCTACAATGAGAGGATTATCATACAACAAATATTACAAAAAAAAGAAAATGAAAGACATTTATTAGTAAAAACAGAGAAATTTTTGTGCGATGATATTCTACTCTACAATGAGAGGATTATCATACAAAAAATATTACAAAAAAAAGAAAATGAAAGACATTTATTAGTAAAAACAGAGAAATTTTTGTGCGATGATATTCTACTCTACAATGAGAGGATTATCATACAAAAAATATTACAAAAAAAAAGAAAATGAAAGACATTTATTAGTAAAAACAGAGAAATTTTTGTGCGATGATATTCTACTCTACAATGAGACGATTATCATACAACAAATATTACAAAAAAAAGAAAATGAAAGACATTTATTAGTAAAAACAGAGAAATTTTTGTGCGATGATATTCTACTCAAGAATGAGAGGATTATCATACAAAAAATATTACAAAAAAAAGAAAATGAAAGACATTTATTAGTAAAAACAGAGAAATTTTTGTGCGATGATATTCTACTCTACAATGAGAGGATTATCATACAAAAAATATTACAAAAAAAAGAAAATGAAAGACATTTATTAGTAAAAACAGAGAAATTTTTGTGCGATGATATTCTACTCTACAATAAGAGGATTATCATACAAAAAATATTACAAAAAAAAGAAAATGAAAGACATCTATTAGTAAAAACAGAGAAATTTTTGTGCGATGATATTCTACTCTACAATGAGAGGATTATCATACAAAAAATATTACAAAAAAAAGAAAATGAAAGACATTTATTAGTAAAAACAGAGAAATTTTTGTGCGATGATATTCTACTCAAGAATGAGAGGATTATCATACAAAAAATATTACAAAAAAAAGAAAATGAAAGACATTTATTAGTAAAAACAGAGAAATTTTTGTGCGATGATATTCTACTCTACAATGAGAGGATTATCATACAAAAAATATTACAAAAAAAAGAAAATGAAAGACATTTATTAGTAAAAACAGAGAAATTTTTGTGCGATGATATTCTACTCAAGAATGAGAGGATTATCATACAAAAAATATTACAAAAAAAAGAAAATGAAAGACATTTATTAGTAAAAACAGAGAAATTTTTGTGCGATGATATTCTACTCTACAATGAGAGGATTATCATACAAAAAATATTACAAAAAAAAGAAAATGAAAGACATTTATCAGTAAAAACAGAGAAATTTTTGTGCGATGATATTCTACTCTACAATGAGAGGATTATCATACAAAAAATATTACAAAAAAAAGAAAATGAAAGACATTTATTAGTAAAAACAGAGAAATTTTTGTGCGATGATATTCTACTCAAGAATGAGAGGATTATCATACAAAAAATATTACAAAAAAAAGAAAATGAAAGACATTTATTAGTAAAAACAGAGAAATTTTTGTGCGATGATATTCTACTCTACAATGAGAGGATTATCATACAAAAAATATTACAAAAAAAAGAAAATGAAAGACATTTATTAGTAAAAACAGAGAAATTTTTGTGCGATGATATTCTACTCTACAATGAGAGGATTATCATACAACAAATATTACAAAAAAAAGAAAATGAAAGACATTTATTAGTAAAAACAGTAAAAATTTTTGTGCGATGATATTCTACTCAAGAATGAGAGGATTATCATACAAAAAATATTACAAAAAAAAGAAAATGAAAGACATTTATTAGTAAAAACAGAGAAATTTTTGTGCGATGATATTCTACTCTACAATGAGAGGATTATCATTCAAAAAATATTACAAAAAAAAGAAAATGAAAGACATTTATTAGTAAAAACAGAGAAATTTTTGTGCGATGATATTCTACTCTACAATGAGAGGATTATCATACAAAAAATATTACAAAAAAAAGAAAATGAAAGACATTTATTAGTAAAAACAGAGAAATTTTTGTGCGATGATATTCTACTCTACAATGAGAGGATTATCATACAACAAATATTACAAAAAAAAGAAAATGAAAGACATTTATTAGTAAAAACAGAGAAATTTTTGTGCGACGATATTCTACTCAAGAATGAGAGGATTATCATACAACAAATATTACAAAAAAAAGAAAATGAAAGACATTTATTAGTAAAAACAGAGAAATTTTTGTGCGATTATATTCTACTCTACAATGAGAGGATTATCATACAAAAAATATTACAAAAAAAAGAAAATGAAAGACATTTATTAGTAAAAACAGAGAAATTTTTGTGCGATGATGTTCTACTCTACAATGAGAGGATTATCATACAAAAAATATTACAAAAAAAAGAAAATGAAAGACATTTATTAGTAAAAACAGAGAAATTTTTGTGCGATGATATTCTACTCTACAATGAGAGGATTATCATACAAAAAATATTACAAAAAAAAGAAAATGAAAGACATTTATTAGTAAAAACAGAGAAATTTTTGTGCGATGATATTCTACTCTACAATAAGAGGATTATCATACAAAAAATATTACAAAAAAAAGAAAATGAAAGACATTTATTAGTAAAAACAGAGAAATTTTTGTGCGACGATATTCTACTCAAGAATGAGAGGATTATCATACAAAAAATATTACAAAAAAAAGAAAATGAAAGACATTTATTAGTAAAAACAGAGAAATTTTTGTGCGATGATATTCTACTCTACAATGAGAGGATTATCATACAAAAAATATTACAAAAAAAAGAAAATGAAAGACATTTATTAGTAAAAACAGAGAAATTTTTGTGCGATGATGTTCTACTCTACAATGAGAGGATTATCATACAACAAATATTACAAAAAAAAGAAAATGAAGGACATTTATTAGTAAAAACAGAGAAATTTTTGTGCGATGATATTCTACTCAAGAATGAGAGGATTATCATACAAAAAATATTACAAAAAAAAGAAAATGAAAGACATTTATTAGTAAAAACAGAGAAATTTTTGTGCGATGATATTCTACTCTACAATGAGAGGATTATCATACAAAAAATATTACAAAAAAAAGAAAATGAAAGACATTTATTAGTAAAAACAGAGAAATATTTGTGCGATGATATTCTACTCTACAATGAGAGGATTATCATACAAAAAATATTACAAAAAAAAGAAAATGAAAGACATTTATTAGTAAAAACAGAGAAATTTTTGTGCGATGATGTTCTACTCTACAATGAGAGGATTATCCTACAAAAAATATTACAAAAAAAAGAAAATGAAAGACATTTATTAGTAAAAACAGAGAAATATTTGTGCGATGATATTCTACTCTACAATGAGAGGATTATCATACAAAAAATATTACAAAAAAAAGAAAATGAAAGACATTTATTAGTAAAAACAGAGAAATATTTGTGCGATGATATTCTACTCTACAATGAGAGGATTATCATACAACAAATATTACAAAAAAAAGAAAATGAAAGACATTTATTAGTAAAAACAGAGAAATTTTTGTGCGATGATATTCTACTCAAGAATGAGAGGATTATCATACAAAAAATATTACAAAAAAAAGAAAATGAAAGACATTTATTAGTAAAAACAGAGAAATTTTTGTGCGATGATATTCTACTCTACAATGAGAGGATTATCATACAAAAAATATTACAAAAAAAAGAAAATGAAAGACATTTATTAGTAAAAACAGAGAAATATTTGTGCGATGATATTCTACTCTACAATGAGAGGATTATCATACAACAAATATTACAAAAAAAAGAAAATGAAAGACATTTATTAGTAAAAACAGAGAAATTTTTGTGCGATGATATTCTACTCTACAATGAGACGATTATCATACAACAAATATTACAAAAAAAAAGAAAATGAAAGACATTTATTAGTAAAAACAGAGAAATATTTGTGCGATGATATTCTACTCTACAATGAGAGGATTATCATACAACAAATATTACAAAAAAAAGAAAATGAAAGACATTTATTAGTAAAAACAGAGAAATTTTTGTGCGACGATATTCTACTCAAGAATGAGAGGATTATCATACAACAAATATTACAAAAAAAAGAAAATGAAAGACATTTATTAGTAAAAACAGAGAAATTTTTGTGCGATGATATTCTACTCTACAATGAGAGGATTATCATACAAAAAATATTACAAAAAAAAGAAAATGAAAGACATTTATTAGTAAAAACAGAGAAATTTTTGTGCGATGATGTTCTACTCTACAATGAGAGGATTATCATACAAAAAATATTACAAAAAAAAGAAAATGAAAGACATTTATTAGTAAAAACAGAGAAATTTTTGTGCGATGATATTCTACTCTACAATGAGAGGATTATCATACAAAAAATATTACAAAAAAAAGAAAATGAAAGACATTTATTAGTAAAAACAGAGAAATTTTTGTGCGATGATATTCTACTATACAATGAGAGGATTATCATACAAAAAATATTACAAAAAAAAGAAAATGAAAGACATTTATTAGTAAAAACAGAGAAATTTTTGTGCGATGATATTCTACTCTACAATGAGAGGATTATCATACAAAAAATATTACAAAAAAAAGAAAATGAAAGACATTTATTAGTAAAAACAGAGAAATTTTTGTGCGATGATATTCTACTCTACAATGAGAGGATTATCATACAAAAAATATTACAAAAAAAAGAAAATGAAAGACATTTATTAGTAAAAACAGAGAAATTTTTGTGCGATGATATTCTACTCAACAATGAGAGGATTATCATACAAAAAATATTACAAAAAAAAGAAAATGAAAGACATTTATTAGTAAAAACAGAGAAATTTTTGTGCGATGATATTCTACTCTACAATGAGAGGATTATCATACAAAAAATATTACAAAAAAAAGAAAATGAAAGACATTTATTAGTAAAAACAGAGAAATTTTTGTGCGATGATATTCTACTCTACAATGAGAGGATTATCATACAAAAAATATTACAAAAACAAGACAATGAAAGACATTTATTAGTAAAAACAGAGAAATTTTTGTGCGATGATATTCTACTCTACAATAAGAGGATTATCATACAAAAAATATTACAAAAAAAAGAAAATGAAAGACATTTATTAGTAAAAACAGAGAAATTTTTGTGCGATGATATTCTACTCTACAATGAGAGGATTATCATACAAAAAATATTACAAAAACAAGACAATGAAAGACATTTATTAGTAAAAACAGAGAAATTTTTGTGCGATGATATTCTACTCTACAATGAGAGGATTATCATACAAAAAATATTACAAAAAAAAGAAAATGAAAGACATTTATTAGTAAAAACAGAGAAATTTTTGTGCGATGATATTCTACTCTACAATGAGAGGATTATCATACAAAAAATATTACAAAAAAAAGAAAATGAAAGACATTTATTAGTAAAAACAGAGAAATTTTTGTGCGATGATATTCTACTCTACAATGAGAGGATTATCATACAAAAAATATTACAAAACAAAGAAAATGAAAGACATTTATTAGTAAAAACAGAGAAATTTTTGTGCGATGATATTCTACTCTACAATGAGAGGATTATCATACAACAAATATTACAAAAAAAAGAAAATGAAAGACATTTATTAGTAAAAACAGAGAAATTTTTGTGCGATGATATTCTACTCAAGAATGAGAGGATTATCATACAAAAAATATTACAAAAAAAAGAAAATGAAAGACATTTATTAGTAAAAACAGAGAAATTTTTGTGCGATGATATTCTACTCTACAATGAGAGGATTATCATACAAAAAATATTACAAAAAAAAGAAAATGAAAGACATTTATTAGTAAAAACAGAGACATTTTTGTGCGATGATATTCTACTCTACAATAAGAGGATTATCATACAAAAAATATTACAAAAAAAAGAAAATGAAAGACATTTATTAGTAAAAACAGAGAAATTTTTGTGCGATGATATTCTACTCTACAATGAGAGGATTATCATACAACAAATATTACAAAAAAAAGAAAATGAAAGACATTTATTAGTAAAAACAGAGAAATTTTTGTGCGACGATATTCTACTCAAGAATGAGAGGATTATCATACAAAAAATATTACAAAAAAAAGAAAATGAAAGACATTTATTAGTAAAAACAGAGAAATTTTTGTGCGATGATATTCTACTCTACAATGAGAGGATTATCATACAAAAAATATTACAAAAAAAAGAAAATGAAAGACATTTATTAGTAAAAACAGAGAAATTTTTGTGCGATGATGTTCTACTCTACAATGAGAGGATTATCATACAACAAATATTACAAAAAAAAGAAAATGAAGGACATTTATTAGTAAAAACAGAGAAATTTTTGTGCGATGATATTCTACTCAAGAATGAGAGGATTATCATACAAAAAATATTACAAAAAAAAGAAAATGAAAGACATTTATTAGTAAAAACAGAGAAATTTTTGTGCGATGATATTCTACTCTACAATGAGAGGATTATCATACAAAAAATATTACAAAAAAAAGAAAATGAAAGACATTTATTAGTAAAAACAGAGAAATTTTTGTGCGATGATATTCTACTCAAGAATGAGAGGATTATCATACAACAAATATTACAAAAAAAAGAAAATGAAAGACATTTATTAGTAAAAACAGAGAAATTTTTGTGCGATGATATTCTACTCTACAATGAGAGGATTATCATACAAAAAATATTACAAAAAAAAGAAAATGAAAGACATTTATTAGTAAAAACAGAGAAATATTTGTGCGATGATATTCTACTCTACAATGAGAGGATTATCATACAAAAAATATTACAAAAAAAAGAAAATGAAAGACATTTATTAGTAAAAACAGAGAAATTTTTGTGCGATGATGTTCTACTCTACAATGAGAGGATTATCCTACAAAAAATATTACAAAAAAAAGAAAATGAAAGACATTTATTAGTAAAAACAGAGAAATATTTGTGCGATGATATTCTACTCTACAATGAGAGGATTATCATACAAAAAATATTACAAAAAAAAGAAAATGAAAGACATTTATTAGTAAAAACAGAGAAATTTTTGTGCGATGATATTCTACTCTACAATGAGAGGATTATCATACAACAAATATTACAAAAAAAAGAAAATGAAAGACATTTATTAGTAAAAAGAGAGAAATTTTTGTGCGATGATATTCTACTCAAGAATGAGAGGATTATCATACAAAAAATATTACAAAAAAAAGAAAATGAAAGACATTTATTAGTAAAAACAGAGAAATTTTTGTGCGATGATATTCTACTCTACAATGAGAGGGTTATCATACAAAAAATATTACAAAAAAAAGAAAATGAAAGACATTTATTAGTAAAAACAGAGAAATTTTTGTGCGATGATATTCTACTCAAGAATGAGAGGATTATCATACAAAAAATATTACAAAAAAAAAGAAAATGAAAGACATTTATTAGTAAAAACAGAGAAATTTTTGTGCGATGATATTCTACTCAAGAATGAGAGGATTATCATACAAAAAATATTACAAAAAAAAGAAAATGAAAGACATTTATTAGTAAAAACAGAGAAATTTTTGTGCGATGATATTCTACTCTACAATGAGAGGATTATCATACAAAAAATATTACAAAAAAAAGAAAATGAAAGACATTTATTAGTAAAAACAGAGAAATATTTGTGCGATGATATTCTACTCTACAATGAGAGGATTATCATACAACAAATATTACAAAAAAAAGAAAATGAAAGACATTTATTAGTAAAAAGAGAGAAATTTTTGTGCGATGATATTCTACTCTACAATGAGACGATTATCATACAACAAATATTACAAAAAAAAGAAAATGAAAGACATTTATTAGTAAAAACAGAGAAATATTTGTGCGATGATATTCTACTCTACAATGAGAGGATTATCATACAACAAATATTACAAAAAAAAGAAAATGAAAGACATTTATTAGTAAAAACAGAGAAATTTTTGTGCGATGATATTCTACTCTACAATGAGAGGATTATCATACAAAAAATATTACAAAAAAAAGAAAATGAAAGACATTTATTAGTAAAAACAGAGAAATTTTTGTGCGATGATATTCTACTCTACAATGAGAGGATTATCATACAACAAATATTACAAAAAAAAGAAAATGAAAGACATTTATTAGTAAAAACAGAGAAATTTTTGTGCGACGATATTCTACTCAAGAATGAGAGGATTATCATACAAAAAATATTACAAAAAAAAGAAAATGAAAGACATTTATTAGTAAAAACAGAGAAATTTTTGTGCGATGATATTCTACTCTACAATGAGAGGATTATCATACAAAAAATATAACAAAAAAAAGAAAATGAAAGACATTTATTAGTAAAAACAGAGAAATTTTTGTGCGATGATGTTCTACTCTACAATGAGAGGATTATCATACAACAAATATTACAAAAAAAAGAAAATGAAGGACATTTATTAGTAAAAACAGAGAAATTTTTGTGCGATGATATTCTACTCAAGAATGAGAGGATTATCATACAAAAAATATTACAAAAAAAAGAAAATGAAAGACATTTATTAGTAAAAACAGAGAAATTTTTGTGCGATGATATTCTACTCTACAATGAGAGGATTATCATACAAAAAATATTACAAAAAAAAGAAAATGAAAGACATTTATTAGTAAAAACAGAGAAATTTTTGTGCGATGATATTCTACTCAAGAATGAGAGGATTATCATACAACAAATATTACAAAAAAAAGAAAATGAAAGACATTTATTAGTAAAAACAGAGAAATTTTTGTGCGATGATATTCTACTCTACAATGAGAGGATTATCATACAAAAAATATTACAAAAAAAAGAAAATGAAAGACATTTATTAGTAAAAACAGAGAAATATTTGTGCGATGATATTCTACTCTACAATGAGAGGATTATCATACAAAAAATATTACAAAAAAAAGAAAATGAAAGACATTTATTAGTAAAAACAGAGAAATTTTTGTGCGATGATGTTCTACTCTACAATGAGAGGATTATCATACAAAAAATATTACAAAAAAAAGAAAATGAAAGACATTTATTAGTAAAAACAGAGAAATATTTGTGCGATGATATTCTACTCTACAATGAGAGGATTATCATACAACAAATATTACAAAAAAAAGAAAATGAAAGACATTTATTAGTAAAAACAGAGAAATTTTTGTGCGATGATATTCTACTCTACAATGAGACGATTATCATACAACAAATATTACAAAACAAAGAAAATGAAAGACATTTATTAGTAAAAACAGAGAAATTTTTGTGCGATGATATTCTACTCTACAATGAGAGGATTATCATACAAAAAATATTACAAAAAAAAGAAAATGAAAGACATTTATTAGTAAAAACAGAGAAATATTTGTGCGATGATATTCTACTCTACAATGAGAGGATTATCATACAACAAATATTACAAAAAAAAGAAAATGAAAGACATTTATTAGTAAAAACAGAGAAATTTTTGTGCGATGATATTCTACTCTACAATGAGACGATTATCATACAACAAATATTACAAAAAAAAGAAAATGAAAGACATTTATTAGTAAAAACAGAGAAATATTTGTGCGATGATATTCTACTCTACAATGAGAGGATTATCATACAACAAATATTACAAAAAAAAGAAAATGAAAGACATTTATTAGTAAAAACAGAGAAATTTTTGTGCGATGATATTCTACTCTACAATGAGAGGATTATCATACAAAAAATATTACAAAAAAAAGAAAATGAAAGACATTTATTAGTAAAAACAGAGAAATATTTGTGCGATGATATTCTACTCTACAATGAGAGGATTATCATACAACAAATATTACAAAAAAAAGAAAATGAAAGACATTTATTAGTAAAAACAGAGAAATTTTTGTGCGATGATATTCTACTCTACAATGAGAGGATTATCATACAAAAAATATTACAAAAAAAAGAAAATGAAAGACATTTATTAGTAAAAACAGAGAAATATTTGTGCGATGATATTCTACTCTACAATGAGAGGATTATCATACAACAAATATTACAAAAAAAAGAAAATGAAAGACATTTATTAGTAAAAACAGAGAAATTTTTGTGCGATGATATTCTACTCAAGAATGAGAGGATTATCATACAAAAAATATTACAAAAAAAAGAAAATGAAAGACATTTATTAGTAAAAACAGAGAAATTTTTGTGCGATGATATTCTACTCTACAATGAGAGGATTATCATACAAAAAATATTACAAAAAAAAGAAAATGAAAGACATTTATTAGTAAAAACAGAGAAATATTTGTGCGATGATATTCTACTCTACAATGAGAGGATTATCATACAACAAATATTACAAAAAAAAGAAAATGAAAGACATTTATTAGTAAAAACAGAGAAATTTTTGTGCGATGATATTCTACTCAAGAATGAGAGGATTATCATACAAAAAATATTACAAAAAAAGAAAATGAAAGACATTTATTAGATAAAACAGAGAAATTTTTGTGCGATGATATTCTAGTCTACAATGAGAGGATTATCATACAAAAAATATTACAAAAAAAAGAAAATGAAAGACATTTATTAGTAAAAACAGAGAAATATTTGTGCGATGATATTCTACTCTACAATGAGAGGATTATCATACAACAAATATTACAAAAAAAAGAAAATGAAAGACATTTATTAGTAAAAACAGAGAAATTTTTGTGCGATGATATTCTACTCAAGAATGAGAGGATTATCATACAAAAAATATTACAAAAAAAAGAAAATGAAAGACATTTATTAGTAAAAACAGAGAAATTTTTGTGCGATGATATTCTACTCTACAATGAGAGGATTATCATACAACAAATATTACAAAAAAAAGAAAATGAAAGACATTTATTAGTAAAAACAGAGAAATTTTTGTGCGATGATATTCTACTCAAGAATGAGAGGATTATCATACAAAAAATATTACAAAAAAAAGAAAATGAAAGACATTTATTAGTAAAAACAGAGAAATTTTTGTGCGATGATATTCTACTCTACAATGAGAGGATTATCATACAAAAAATATTACAAAAAAAAGAAAATGAAAGACATTTATTAGTAAAAACAGAGAAATTTTTGTGCGATGATGTTCTACTCTACAATGAGAGGATTATCATACAACAAATATTACAAAAAAAAGAAAATGAAAGACATTTATTAGTAAAAACAGAGAAATTTTTGTGCGATGATACTCTACTCAAGAATGAGAGGATTATCATACAAAAAATATTACAAAAAAAAGAAAATGAAAGACATTTATTAGTAAAAACAGAGAAATTTTTGTGCGATGATATTCTACTCTACAATGAGAGGATTATCATACAAAAATATTACAAAAAAAAGAAAATGAAAGACATTTATTAGTAAAAACAGAGAAATTTTTGTGCGATGATATTCTACTCTACAATGAGAGGATTATCATACAACAAATATTACAAAAAAAAGAAAATGAAAGACATTTATTAGTAAAAACAGAGAAATTTTTGTGCGATGATATTCTACTCTACAATGAGACGATTATCATACAAAAAATATTACAAAAAAAAGAAAATGAAAGACATTTATTAGTAAAAACAGAGAAATTTTTGTGCGATGATGTTCTACTCTACAATGAGACGATTATCATACAAAAAATATTACAAAAAAAAGAAAATGAAAGACATTTATTAGTAAAAGCAGAGAAATTTTTGTGCGATGATATTCTACTCTACAATGAGAGGATTATCATACAAAAAATATTACAAAAAAAAGAAAATGAAAGACATTTATTAGTAAAAACAGAGAAATTTTTGTGCGATGATATTCTACTCTACAATGAGAGGATTATCATACAAAAAATATTACAAAAAAAAGAAAATGAAAGACATTTATTAGTAAAAACAGAGAAATTTTTGTGCGATGATATTCTACTCTACAATGAGAGGATTATCATACAAAAAATATTACAAAAAAAAGAAAATGAAAGACATTTATTAGTAAAAACAGAGAAATTTTTGTGCGATGATATTCTACTCTACAATGAGAGGATTATCATACAAAAAATATTACAAAAAAAAGAAAATGAAAGACATTTATTAGTAAAAACAGAGAAATTTTTGTGCGATGATATTCTACTCTACAATGAGAGGATTATCATACAAAAAATATTACAAAAAAAAGAAAATGAAAGACATTTATTAGTAAAAACAGAGAAATTTTTGTGCGATGATATTCTACTCAAGAATGAGAGGATTATCATACAACAAATATTACAAAAAAAAGAAAATGAAAGACATTTATTAGTAAAAACAGAGAAATTTTTGTGCGATGATATTCTACTCTACAATGAGAGGATTATCATACAAAAAATATTACAAAAAAAAGAAAATGAAAGACATTTATTAGTAAAAACAGAGAAATTTTTGTGCGATGATATTCTACTCTACAATGAGAGGATTATCATACAAAAAATATTACAAAAAAAAGAAAATGAAAGACATTTATTAGTAAAAACAGAGAAATTTTTGTGCGATGATATTCTACTCTACAATGAGAGGATTATCATACAACAAATATTACAAAAAAAAGAAAATGAAAGACATTTATTAGTAAAAACAGAGAAATTTTTGTGCGATGATATTCTACTCAAGAATGAGAGGATTATCATACAAAAAATATTACAAAAAAAAGAAAATGAAAGACATTTATTAGTAAAAACAGAGAAATTTTTGTGCGATGATATTCTACTCTACAATGAGAGGATTATCATACAAAAAATATTACAAAAAAAAGAAAATGAAAGACATTTATTAGTAAAAACAGAGAAATTTTTGTGCGATGATATTCTACTCTACAATGAGAGGATTATCATACAAAAAATATTACAAAAAAAAGAAAATGAAAGACATTTATTAGTAAAAACAGAGAAATTTTTGTGCGATGATATTCTACTCTACAATGAGAGGATTATCATACAAAAAATATTACAAAAAAAGAAAATGAAAGACATTTATTAGTAAAAACAGAGAAATTTTTGTGCGATGATATTCTACTCTACAATGAGAGGATTATCATACAAAAAATATTACAAAAAAAAGAAAATGAAAGACATTTATTAGTAAAAACAGAGAAATTTTTGTGCGATGATATTCTACTCAAGAATGAGAGGATTATCATACAACAAATATTACAAAAAAAAGAAAATGAAAGACATTTATTAGTAAAAACAGAGAAATTTTTGTGCGATGATATTCTACTCTACAATGAGAGGATTATCATACAAAAAATATTACAAAAAAAAGAAAATGAAAGACATTTATTAGTAAAAACAGAGAAATTTTTGTGCGATGATATTCTACTCTACAATGAGAGGATTATCATACAAAAAATATTACAAAAAAAAGAAAATGAAAGACATTTATTAGTAAAAACAGAGAAATTTTTGTGCGATGATATTCTACTCTACAATGAGAGGATTATCATACAACAAATATTACAAAAAAAAGAAAATGAAAGACATTTATTAGTAAAAACAGAGAAATTTTTGTGCGATGATATTCTACTCAAGAATGAGAGGATTATCATACAAAAAATATTACAAAAAAAAGAAAATGAAAGACATTTATTAGTAAAAACAGAGAAATTTTTGTGCGATGATATTCTACTCTACAATGAGAGGATTATCATACAAAAAATATTACAAAAAAAAGAAAATGAAAGACATTTATTAGTAAAAACAGAGAAATTTTTGTGCGATGATATTCTACTCTACAATGAGAGGATTATCATACAAAAAATATTACAAAAAAAAGAAAATGAAAGACATTTATTAGTAAAAACAGAGAAATTTTTGTGCGATGATATTCTACTCTACAATGAGAGGATTATCATACAAAAAATATTACAAAAAAAGAAAATGAAAGACATTTATTAGTAAAAACAGAGAAATTTTTGTGCGATGATATTCTACTCAAGAATGAGAGGATTATCATACAACAAATATTACAAAAAAAAGAAAATGAAAGACATTTATTAGTAAAAACAGAGAAATTTTTGTGCGATGATATTCTACTCTACAATGAGACGATTATCATACAACAAATATTACAAAAAAAAGAAAATGAAAGACATTTATTAGTAAAAACAGAGAAATTTTTGTGCGATGATATTCTACTCAAGAATGAGAGGATTATCATACAACAAATATTACAAAAAAAAGAAAATGAAAGACATTTATTAGTAAAAACAGAGAAATTTTTGTGCGATGATATTCTACTCTACAATGAGAGGATTATCATACAACAAATATTACAAAAAAAAGAAAATGAAAGACATTTATTAGTAAAAACAGAGAAATTTTTGTGCGATGATATTCTACTCAAGAATGAGAGGATTATCATACAAAAAATATTACAAAAAAAAGAAAATGAAAGACATTTATTAGTAAAAACAGAGAAATTTTTGTGCGATGATATTCTACTCTACAATGAGAGGATTATCATACAAAAAATATTACAAAAAAAAGAAAATGAAAGACATTTATTAGTAAAAACAGAGAAATTTTTGTGCGATGATGTTCTACTCTACAATGAGAGGATTATCATACAACAAATATTACAAAAAAAAGAAAATGAAAGACATTTATTAGTAAAAACAGAGAAATTTTTGTGCGATGATACTCTACTCAAGAATGAGAGGATTATCATACAAAAAATATTACAAAAAAAAGAAAATGAAAGACATTTATTAGTAAAAACAGAGAAATTTTTGTGCGATGATATTCTACTCTACAATGAGAGGATTATCATACAAAAATATTACAAAAAAAAGAAAATGAAAGACATTTATTAGTAAAAACAGAGAAATTTTTGTGCGATGATATTCTACTCTACAATGAGAGGATTATCATACAACAAATATTACAAAAAAAAGAAAATGAAAGACATTTATTAGTAAAAACAGAGAAATTTTTGTGCGATGATATTCTACTCTACAATGAGACGATTATCATACAAAAAATATTACAAAAAAAAGAAAATGAAAGACATTTATTAGTAAAAACAGAGAAATTTTTGTGCGATGATGTTCTACTCTACAATGAGACGATTATCATACAAAAAATATTACAAAAAAAAGAAAATGAAAGACATTTATTAGTAAAAACAGAGAAATTTTTGTGCGATGATATTCTACTCTACAATGAGAGGATTATCATACAAAAAATATTACAAAAAAAAGAAAATGAAAGACATTTATTAGTAAAAACAGAGAAATTTTTGTGCGATGATGTTCTACTCTACAATGAGAGGATTATCATACAAAAAATATTACAAAAAAAAGAAAATGAAAGACATTTATTAGTAAAAGCAGAGAAATTTTTGTGCGATGATATTCTACTCTACAATGAGAGGATTATCATACAAAAAATATTACAAAAAAAAGAAAATGAAAGACATTTATTAGTAAAAACAGAGAAATTTTTGTGCGATGATATTCTACTCTACAATGAGAGGATTATCATACAAAAAATATTACAAAAAAAAGAAAATGAAAGACATTTATTAGTAAAAACAGAGAAATTTTTGTGCGATGATATTCTACTCTACAATGAGAGGATTATCATACAAAAAATATTACAAAAAAAAGAAAATGAAAGACATTTATTAGTAAAAACAGAGAAATTTTTGTGCGATGATATTCTACTCTACAATGAGAGGATTATCATACAAAAAATATTACAAAAAAAAGAAAATGAAAGACATTTATTAGTAAAAACAGAGAAATTTTTGTGCGATGATATTCTACTCTACAATGAGAGGATTATCATACAAAAAATATTACAAAAAAAAGAAAATGAAAGACATTTATTAGTAAAAACAGAGAAATTTTTGTGCGATGATATTCTACTCAAGAATGAGAGGATTATCATACAACAAATATTACAAAAAAAAGAAAATGAAAGACATTTATTAGTAAAAACAGAGAAATTTTTGTGCGATGATATTCTACTCTACAATGAGAGGATTATCATACAAAAAATATTACAAAAAAAAGAAAATGAAAGACATTTATTAGTAAAAACAGAGAAATTTTTGTGCGATGATATTCTACTCTACAATGAGAGGATTATCATACAAAAAATATTACAAAAAAAAGAAAATGAAAGACATTTATTAGTAAAAACAGAGAAATTTTTGTGCGATGATATTCTACTCTACAATGAGAGGATTATCATACAACAAATATTACAAAAAAAAGAAAATGAAAGACATTTATTAGTAAAAACAGAGAAATTTTTGTGCGATGATATTCTACTCAAGAATGAGAGGATTATCATACAAAAAATATTACAAAAAAAAGAAAATGAAAGACATTTATTAGTAAAAACAGAGAAATTTTTGTGCGATGATATTCTACTCTACAATGAGAGGATTATCATACAAAAAATATTACAAAAAAAAGAAAATGAAAGACATTTATTAGTAAAAACAGAGAAATTTTTGTGCGATGATATTCTACTCTACAATGAGAGGATTATCATACAAAAAATATTACAAAAAAAAGAAAATGAAAGACATTTATTAGTAAAAACAGAGAAATTTTTGTGCGATGATATTCTACTCTACAATGAGAGGATTATCATACAAAAAATATTACAAAAAAAGAAAATGAAAGACATTTATTAGTAAAAACAGAGAAATTTTTGTGCGATGATATTCTACTCTACAATGAGAGGATTATCATACAAAAAATATTACAAAAAAAAGAAAATGAAAGACATTTATTAGTAAAAACAGAGAAATTTTTGTGCGATGATATTCTACTCAAGAATGAGAGGATTATCATACAACAAATATTACAAAAAAAAGAAAATGAAAGACATTTATTAGTAAAAACAGAGAAATTTTTGTGCGATGATATTCTACTCTACAATGAGAGGATTATCATACAAAAAATATTACAAAAAAAAGAAAATGAAAGACATTTATTAGTAAAAACAGAGAAATTTTTGTGCGATGATATTCTACTCTACAATGAGAGGATTATCATACAAAAAATATTACAAAAAAAAGAAAATGAAAGACATTTATTAGTAAAAACAGAGAAATTTTTGTGCGATGATATTCTACTCTACAATGAGAGGATTATCATACAACAAATATTACAAAAAAAAGAAAATGAAAGACATTTATTAGTAAAAACAGAGAAATTTTTGTGCGATGATATTCTACTCAAGAATGAGAGGATTATCATACAAAAAATATTACAAAAAAAAGAAAATGAAAGACATTTATTAGTAAAAACAGAGAAATTTTTGTGCGATGATATTCTACTCTACAATGAGAGGATTATCATACAAAAAATATTACAAAAAAAAGAAAATGAAAGACATTTATTAGTAAAAACAGAGAAATTTTTGTGCGATGATATTCTACTCTACAATGAGAGGATTATCATACAAAAAATATTACAAAAAAAAGAAAATGAAAGACATTTATTAGTAAAAACAGAGAAATTTTTGTGCGATGATATTCTACTCTACAATGAGAGGATTATCATACAAAAAATATTACAAAAAAAGAAAATGAAAGACATTTATTAGTAAAAACAGAGAAATTTTTGTGCGATGATATTCTACTCAAGAATGAGAGGATTATCATACAACAAATATTACAAAAAAAAGAAAATGAAAGACATTTATTAGTAAAAACAGAGAAATTTTTGTGCGATGATATTCTACTCTACAATGAGACGATTATCATACAACAAATATTACAAAAAAAAGAAAATGAAAGACATTTATTAGTAAAAACAGAGAAATTTTTGTGCGATGATATTCTACTCAAGAATGAGAGGATTATCATACAACAAATATTACAAAAAAAAGAAAATGAAAGACATTTATTAGTAAAAACAGAGAAATTTTTGTGCGATGATATTCTACTCTACAATGAGAGGATTATCATACAACAAATATTACAAAAAAAAGAAAATGAAAGACATTTATTAGTAAAAACAGAGAAATTTTTGTGCGATGATATTCTACTCAAGAATGAGAGGATTATCATACAAAAAATATTACAAAAAAAAGAAAATGAAAGACATTTATTAGTAAAAACAGAGAAATTTTTGTGCGATGATATTCTACTCTACAATGAGAGGATTATCATACAAAAAATATTACAAAAAAAAGAAAATGAAAGACATTTATTAGTAAAAACAGAGAAATTTTTGTGCGATGATGTTCTACTCTACAATGAGAGGATTATCATACAACAAATATTACAAAAAAAAGAAAATGAAAGACATTTATTAGTAAAAACAGAGAAATTTTTGTGCGATGATATTCTACTCAAGAATGAGAGGATTATCATACAAAAAATATTACAAAAAAAAGAAAATGAAAGACATTTATTAGTAAAAACAGAGAAATTTTTGTGCGATGATATTCTACTCTACAATGAGAGGATTATCATACAAAAAATATTACAAAAAAAAGAAAATGAAAGACATTTATTAGTAAAAACAGAGAAATTTTTGTGCGATGATATTCTACTCTACAATGAGAGGATTATCATACAACAAATATTACAAAAAAAAGAAAATGAAAGACATTTATTAGTAAAAACAGAGAAATTTTTGTGCGATGATATTCTACTCTACAATGAGACGATTATCATACAAAAAATATTACAAAACAAAGAAAATGAAAGACATTTATTAGTAAAAACAGAGAAATTTTTGTGCGATGATATTCGACTCAAGAATGAGAGGATTATCATACAAAAAATATTACAAAAAAAAGAAAATGAAAGACATTTATTAGTAAAAACAGAGAAATTTTTGTGCGATGATATTCTACTCTACAATGAGACGATTATCATACAAAAAATATTACAAAAAAAAGAAAATGAAAGACATTTATTAGTAAAAACAGAGAAATTTTTGTGCGATGATGTTCTACTCTACAATGAGAGGATTATCATACAAAAAATATTACAAAAAAAAGAAAATGAAAGACATTTATTAGTAAAAACAGAGAAATTTTTGTGCGATGATATTCTACTCTACAATGAGAGGATTATCATACAAAAAATATTACAAAAAAAAGAAAATGAAAGACATTTATTAGTAAAAACAGAGAAATTTTTGTGCGATGATGTTCTACTCTACAATGAGAGGATTATCATACAAAAAATATTACAAAAAAAAGAAAATGAAAGACATTTATTAGTAAAAACAGAGAAATTTTTGTGCGATGATATTCTACTCTACAATGAGAGGATTATCATACAAAAAATATTACAAAAAAAAGAAAATGAAAGACATTTATTAGTAAAAACAGAGAAATTTTTGTGCGATGATATTCGACTCAAGAATGAGAGGATTATCATACAAAAAATATTACAAAAAAAAGAAAATGAAAGACATTTATTAGTAAAAACAGAGAAATTTTTGTGCGATGATATTCTACTCTACAATGAGAGGATTATCATACAAAAAATATTACAAAAAAAAGAAAATGAAAGACACATATTAGTAAAAACAGAGAAATTTTTGTGCGATGATATTCTACTCTACAATGAGAGGATTATCATACAAAAAATATTACAAAAAAAAGAAAATGAAAGACATTTATTAGTAAAAACAGAGAAATTTTTGTGCGATGATGTTCTACTCTACAATGAGAGGATTATCATACAAAAAATATTACAAAAAAAAGAAAATGAAAGACATTTATTAGTAAAAACAGAGAAATTTTTGTGCGATGATATTCTACTCTACAATGAGAGGATTATCATACAAAAAATATTACAAAAAAAAGAAAATGAAAGACACATATTAGTAAAAACAGAGAAATTTTTGTGCCATGATATTCTACTCTACAATGAGAGGATTATCATACAAAAAATATTACAAAAAAAAGAAAATGAAAGACATTTATTAGTAAAAACAGAGAAATTTTTGTGCGATGATATTCTACTCTACAATGAGAGGATTATCATACAAAAAATATTACAAAAAAAAGAAAATGAAAGACATTTATTAGTAAAAACAGAGAAATTTTTGTGCGATGATATTCTACTCTACAATGAGTAGATTATCATACAACAAATATTACAAAAAAAAGAAAATGAAAGACATTTATTAGTAAAAACAGAGAAATTTTTGTGCGATGATATTCTACTCTACAATGAGAGGATTATCATACAAAAAATATTACAAAAAAAAGAAAATGAAAGACATTTATTAGTAAAAACAGAGAAATTTTTGTGCGATGATATTCTACTCTACAATGAGTAGATTATCATACAAAAAATATTACAAAAAAAAGAAAATGAAAGACATTTATTAGTAAAAACAGAGAAATTTTTGTGCGATGATATTCTACTCTACAATGAGAGGATTATCATACAAAAAATATTACAAAAAAAAGAAAATGAAAGACATTTATTAGTAAAAACAGAGAAATTTTTGTGCGATGATATTCTACTCTACAATGAGAGGATTATCATACAAAAAATATTACAAAAAAAAGAAAATGAAAGACATTTATTAGTAAAAACAGAGTAATTTTTGTGCGATGATATTCTACTCAAGAATGAGAGGATTATCATACAACAAATATTACAAAAAAAAGAAAATGAAAGACATTTATTAGTAAAAACAGAGAAATTTTTGTGCGATGATATTCTACTCTACAATGAGAGGATTATCATACAAAAAATATTACAAAAAAAAGAAAATGAAAGACATTTATTAGTAAAAACAGAGAAATTTTTGTGCCATGATATTCTACTCTACAATGAGAGGATTATCATACAAAAAATATTACAAAAAAAAGAAAATGAAAGACATTTATTAGTAAAAACAGAGAAATTTTTTTGCGATGATATTCTACTCTACAATGAGAGGATTATCATACAACAAATATTACAAAAAAAAGAAAATGAAAGACATTTATTAGTAAAAACAGAGAAATTTTTGTGCGATGATATTCTACTCTACAATGAGAGGATTATCATACAAAAAATATTACAAAAAAAAGAAAATGAAAGACATTTATTAGTAAAAACAGAGAAATTTTTGTGCGATGATATTCTACTCTACAATGAGAGGATTATCATACGAAAATTATTACAAAAAGAAGAAAATGAAAGACATTTATTAGTAAAAACAGAGAAATTTTTGTGCGATGATATTCTACTCTACAATGAGAGGATTATCATACAACAAATATTACAAAAAAAAGAAAATGAAAGACATTTATGAGTAAAAACAGAGAAATTTTTGTGCGATGATATTCTACTCTACAATGAGAGGATTATCATACAACAAATATTACAAAAAAAAGAAAATGAAAGACATTTATTAGTAAAAACAGAGAAATGTTTGTGCGATGATATTCTACTCTACAATGAGACGATTATCATACAAAAAATATTACAAAAAAAAGAAAATGAAAGACATTTATTAGTAAAAACAGAGAAATATTTGTGCGATGATATTCTACTCTACAATGAGACGATTATCATACAAAAAATATTACAAAAAAAAAGAAAATGAAAGACATTTATTAGTAAAAACAGAGAAATTTTTGTGCGATGATATTCTACTCTACAATGAGAGGATTATCATACAACAAATATTACAAAAAAAAGAAAATGAAAGACATTTATTAGTAAAAACAGAGAAATGTTTGTGCGATGATATTCTACTCTACAATGAGACGATTATCATACAAAAAATATTACAAAAAAAAGAAAATGAAAGACATTTATTAGTAAAAACAGAGAAATTTTTGTGCGATGATATTCTACTCTACAATGAGAGGATTATCATACAAAAAATATTACAAAAAAAAAGAAAATGAAAGACATTTATTAGTAAAAACAGAGAAATTTTTGTGCGATGATATTCTACTCTACAATGAGAGGATTATCATACAACAAATATTACAAAAAAAAGAAAATGAAAGACATTTATTAGTAAAAACAGAGAAATATTTGTGCGATGATATTCTACTCTACAATGAGAGGATTATCATACAAAAAATATTACAAAAAAAAAGAAAATGAAAGACATTTATTAGTAAAAACAGAGAAATTTTTGTGCGATGATATTCTACTCTACAATGAGAGGATTATCATACAACAAATATTACAAAAAAAAGAAAATGAAAGACATCTATTAGTAAAAACAGAGAAATTTTTGTGCGATGATATTCTACTCAAGAATGAGAGGATTATCATACAACAAATATTACAAAAAAAAGAAAATGAAAGACATTTATTAGTAAAAACAGAGAAATTTTTGTGCGATGATATTCTACTCTACAATGAGAGGATTATCATACAAAAAATATTACAAAAAAAAGAAAATGAAAGACATTTATTAGTAAAAACAGAGAAATTTTTGTGCGATGATATTCTACTCAAGAATGAGAGGATTATCATACAAAAAATATTACAAAAAAAAGAAAATGAAAGACATTTATTAGTAAAAACAGAGAAATTTTTGTGCGATGATATTCTTCTCTACAATGAGAGGATTATCATACAAAAAATATTACAAAAAAAAGAAAATGAAAGACATTTATTAGTAAAAACAGAGAAATTTTTGTGCGATGATGTTCTACTCTACAATGAGAGGATTATCATACAAAAAATATTACAAAAAAAAGAAAATGAAAGACATTTATTAGTAAAAACAGAGAAATTTTTGTGCGATGATATTCTACTCTACAATGAGAGGATTATCATACAAAAAATATTACAAAAAAAAGAAAATGAAAGACACATATTAGTAAAAACAGAGAAATTTTTGTGCCATGATATTCTACTCTACAATGAGAGGATTATCATACAAAAAATATTACAAAAAAAAGAAAATGAAAGACATTTATTAGTAAAAACAGAGAAATTTTTGTGCGATGATATTCTACTCTACAATGAGAGGATTATCATACAAAAAATATTACAAAAAAAAGAAAATGAAAGACATTTATTAGTAAAAACAGAGACATTTTTGTGCGATGATATTCTACTCGACAATGAGAGGATTATCATTCAACAAATATTACAAAAAAAAGAAAATGAAAGACATTTATTAGTAAAAACAGAGAAATTTTTGTGCGATGATATTCTACTCTACAATGAGAGGATTATCATTCCACAAATATTACAAAAAAAAAGAAAATGAAAGACATTTATTAGTAAAAACAGAGAAATTTTTGTGCGATGATATTCTACTCTACAATGAGAGGATTATCATTCAACAAATATTACAAAAAAAAAGAAAATGAAAGACATTTATTAGTAAAAACAGAGAAATTTTTGTGCGATGATATTCTACTCTACAATGAGAGGATTATAATTCAACAAATATTACAAAAAAAAAGAAAATGAAAGACATTTATTAGTAAAAACAGAGAAATTATTGTGCGATGATATTCTACTATACAATGAGAGGATTATCATTCAACAAATATTACAAAAAAAAAGAAAATGAAAGACATTTATTAGTAAAAACAGAGAAATTTTTGTGCGATGATATTCTACTCTACAATGAGAGGATTATCATTCAACAAATATTACAAAAAAAAAGAAAATGAAAGACATTTATTAGTAAAAACAGAGAAATTTTTGTGCGATGATATTCTACTCTACAATGAGAGGATTATCATTCAACAAATATTACAAAAAAAAAAGAAAATGAAAGACATTTATTAGTAAAAACAGAGAAATTTTTGTGCGATGATATTCTACTCTACAATGAGAGGATTATCATACAACAAATATTACAAAAAAAAGAAAATGAAAGACATTTATTAGTAAAAACAGAGAAATTTTTGTGCGATGATATTCTACTCTACAATGAGACGATTATCATACAAAAAATATTACAAAAAAAAGAAAATGAAAGACATTTATTAGTAAAAACAGAGAAATTTTTGTGCGATGATATTCTACTCTACAATGAGAGGATTATCATACAAAAAATATTACAAAAAAAAGAAAATGAAAGACATTTATTAGTAAAAACAGAGAAATTTTTGTGCGATGATATTCTACTCTACAATGAGAGGATTATCATACAAAAAATATTACAAAAAAAAGAAAATGAAAGACATTTATTAGTAAAAACAGAGAAATTTTTGTGCGATAATATTCTACTCTACAATGAGAGGATTATCATACAAAAAATATTACAAAAAAAAGAAAATGAAAGACATTTATTAGTAAAAACAGAGAAATTTTTGTGCGATGATATTCTACTCTACAATGAGAGGATTATCATACAAAAAATATTACAAAAAAAAGAAAATGAAAGACATTTATTAGTAAAAACAGAGAAATTTTTGTGCGATGATATTCTACTCTACAATGAGAGGATTATCATACAAAAAATATTACAAAAAAAAGAAAATGAAAGACATTTATTAGTAAAAACAGAGAAATTTTTGTGCGATAATATTCTACTCTACAATGAGAGGATTATCATTCAACAAATATTACAAAAAAAAGAAAATGAAAGACATTTATTAGTAAAAACAGAGAAATTTTTGTGCGATAATATTCTACTCTACAATGAGAGGATTATCATACAAAAAATATTACAAAAAAAAGAAAATGAAAGACATTTATTAGTAAAAACAGAGAAATTATTGTGCGATGATATTCTACTCTACAATGAGAGGATTATCATACAAAAAATATTACAAAAAAAAGAAAATGAAAGACATCTATTAGTAAAAACAGAGAAATTTTTGTGCGATGATATTCTACTCTACAATGAGAGGATTATCATACAAAAAATATTACAAAAAAAAGAAAATGAAAGACATCTATTAGTAAAAACAGAGAAATTTTTGTGCGATGATATTCTACTCTACAATGAGAGGATTATCATACAAAAAATATTACAAAAAAAAGAAAATGAAAGACATCTATTAGTAAAAACAGAGAAATTTTTGTGCGATGATATTCTACTCTACAATGAGACGATTATCATACAAAAAATATTACAAAAAAAAGAAAATGAAAGACATCTATTAGTAAAAACAGAGAAATTTTTGTGCGATAATATTCTACTCTACAATGAGAGGATTATCATTCAACAAATATTACAAAAAAAAGAAAATGAAAGACATTTATTAGTAAAAACAGAGAAATTTTTGTGCGATAATATTCTACTCTACAATGAGAGGATTATCATACAAAAAATATTACAAAAAAAAGAAAATGAAAGACATTTATTAGTAAAAACAGAGAAATTATTGTGCGATGATATTCTACTCTACAATGAGAGGATTATCATACAAAAAATATTACAAAAAAAAGAAAATGAAAGACATTTATTAGTAAAAACAGAGAAATTTTTGTGCGATGATATTCTACTCTACAATGAGAGGATTATCATACAAAAAATATTACAAAAAAAAGAAAATGAAAGACATCTATTAGTAAAAACAGAGAAATTTTTGTGCGATAATATTCTACTCTACAATGAGAGGATTATCATACAAAAAATATTACAAAAAAAAGAAAATGAAAGACATTTATTAGTAAAAACAGAGAAATTTTTGTGCGATGATATTCTACTCTACAATGAGAGGATTATCATACAAAAAATATTACAAAAAAAAGAAAATGAAAGACATTTATTAGTAAAAACAGAGAAATTTTTGTGCGATAATATTCTACTCTACAATGAGAGGATTATCATTCAACAAATATTACAAAAAAAAGAAAATGAAAGACATTTATTAGTAAAAACAGAGAAATTTTTGTGCGATAATATTCTACTCTACAATGAGAGGATTATCATACAAAAAATATTACAAAAAAAAGAAAATGAAAGACATTTATTAGTAAAAACAGAGAAATTTTTGTGCGATGATATTCTACTCTACAATGAGAGGATTATCATACAAAAAATATTACAAAAAAAAGAAAATGAAAGACATTTATTAGTAAAAACAGAGAAATTTTTGTGCGATAATATTCTACTCTACAATGAGAGGATTATCATTCAACAAATATTACAAAAAAAAGAAAATGAAAGACATTTATTAGTAAAAACAGAGAAATTTTTGTGCGATAATATTCTACTCTACAATGAGAGGATTATCATACAAAAAATATTACAAAAAAAAAGAAAATGAAAGACATTTATTAGTAAAAACAGAGAAATTTTTGTGCGATGATATTCTACTCTACAATGAGAGGATTATCATACAAAAAATATTACAAAAAAAAGAAAATGAAAGACATTTATTAGTAAAAACAGAGAAATGTTTGTGCGATGATATTCTACTCTACAATGAGAGGATTATCATACAAAAAATATTACAAAAAAAAGAAAATGAAAGACATTTATTAGTAAAAACAGAGAAATTTTTGTGCGATGATATTCTACTCTACAATGAGAGGATTATCATACAAAAAATATTACAAAAAAAAGAAAATGAAAGACATCTATTAGTAAAAACAGAGAAATTCTTGTGCGATGATATTCTACTCTACAATGAGAGGATTATCATACAAAAAATATTACAAAAAAAAGAAAATGAAAGACATTTATTAGTAAAAACAGAGAAATTTTTGTGCGATAATATTCTACTCTACAATGAGAGGATTATCATTCAACAAATATTACAAAAAAAAGAAAATGAAAGACATTTATTAGTAAAAACAGAGAAATTTTTGTGCGATAATATTCTACTCTACAATGAGAGGATTATCATACAAAAAATATTACAAAAAAAAGAAAATGAAAGACATTTATTAGTAAAAACAGAGAAATTTTTGTGCGATGATATTCTACTCTACAATGAGAGGATTATCATACAAAAAATATTACAAAAAAAAGAAAATGAAAGACATTTATTAGTAAAAACAGAGAAATTTTTGTGCGATAATATTCTACTCTACAATGAGAGGATTATCATTCAACAATATTACAAAAAAAAGAAAATGAAAGACATTTATTAGTAAAAACAGAGAAATTTTTGTGCGATAATATTCTACTCTACAATGAGAGGATTATCATACAAAAAATATTACAAAAAAAAGAAAATGAAAGACATTTATTAGTAAAAACAGAGAAATTTTTGTGCGATGATATTCTACTCTACAATGAGAGGATTATCATAAAAAAATATTACAAAAAAAAGAAAATGAAAGACATTTATTAGTAAAAACAGAGAAATTTTTGTGCGATGATATTCTACTCTACAATGAGAGGATTATCATACAAAAAATATTACAAAAAAAAGAAAATGAAAGACATTTATTAGTAAAAACAGAGAAATTTTTGTGCGATGATATTCTACTCTACAATGAGAGGATTATCATACAAAAAATATTACAAAAAAAAGAAAATGAAAGACATTTATTAGTAAAAACAGAGAAATTTTTGTGCGATGATATTCTACTCTACAATGAGAGGATTATCATACAAAAAATATTACAAAAAAAAGAAAATGAAAGACATTTATTAGTAAAAACAGAGACATTTTTGTGCGATGATATTCTACTCTACAATGAGAGGATTATCATACAAAAAATATTACAAAAAAAAGAAAATGAAAGACATTTATTAGTAAAAACAGAGAAATTTTTGTGCGATGATATTCTACTCTACAATGAGAGGATTATCATACAAAAAATATTACAAAAAAAAGAAAATGAAAGACATTTATTAGTAAAAACAGAGAAATTTTTGTGCGATGATATTCTACTCTACAATGAGAGGATTATCATACAAAAAATATTACAAAAAAAAGAAAATGAAAGACATTTATTAGTAAAAACAGAGAAATTTTTGTGCGATGATATTCTACTCTACAATGAGAGGATTATCATACAAAAAATATTACAAAAAAAAGAAAATGAAAGACATTTATTAGTAAAAACAGAGAAATTTTTGTGCGATGATATTCTACTCTACAATGAGAGGATTATCATACAAAAAATATTACAAAAAAAAGAAAATAAAAGACATTTATTAGTAAAAACAGAGAAATTTTTGTGCGATAATATTCTACTCTACAATGAGACGATTATCATACAAAAAATATTACAAAAAAAAGAAAATGAAAGACATTTATTAGTAAAAACAGAGAAATTTTTGTGCGATGATATTCTACTCTACCATGAGAGGATTATCATACAAAAAATATTACAAAAAAAAGAAAATGAAAGACATTTATTAGTAAAAACAGAGAAATTTTTGTGCGATAATATTCTACTCTACAATGAGAGGATTATCATTCAACAAATATTACAAAAAAAAGAAAATGAAAGACATTTATTAGTAAAAACAGAGAAATTTTTGTGCGATGATATTCTACTCTACAATGAGAGGATTATCATACAAAAAATATTACAAAAAAAAGAAAATGAAAGACATCTATTAGTAAAAACAGAGAAATTTTTGTGCGATAATATTCTACTCTACAATGAGAGGATTATCATACAACAAATATTACAAAAAAAAGAAAATGAAAGACATTTATTAGTAAAAACAGAGAAATTTTTGTGCGATGATATTCTACTCTACAATGAGAGGATTATCATACAAAAAATATTACAAAAAAAAGAAAATGAAAGACATCTGTTAGTAAAAACAGAGAAATTTTTGTGCGATAATATTCTACTCTACAATGAGAGGATTATCATACAAAAAATATTACAAAAAAAAGAAAATGAAAGACATTTATTAGTAAAAACAGAGAAATTTTTGTGCGATGATATTCTACTCTACAATGAGAGGATTATCATACAAAAAATATTACAAAAAAAAGAAAATGAAAGACATTTATTAGTAAAAACAGAGAAATTTTTGTGCGATGATATTCTACTCTACAATGAGACGATTATCATACAAAAAATATTACAAAAAAAAGAAAATGAAAGACATCTATTAGTAAAAACAGAGAAATTTTTGTGCGATGATATTCTACTCTACAATGAGAGGATTATCATACAAAAAATATTACAAAAAAAAGAAAATGAAAGACATTTATTAGTAAAAACAGAGAAATTTTTGTGCGATAATATTCTACTCTACAATGAGAGGATTATCATTCAACAAATATTACAAAAAAAAGAAAATGAAAGACATTTATTAGTAAAAACAGAGAAATTTTTGTGCGATGATATTCTACTCTACAATGAGAGGATTATCATACAAAAAATATTACAAAAAAAAGAAAATGAAAGACATTTATTAGTAAAAACAGAGAAATTTTTGTGCGATGATATTCTACTCTTCAATGAGAGGATTATCATACAAAATATATTACAAAAAAAAGAAAATGAAAGACATTTATTAGTAAAAACAGAGAAATTTTTGTGCGATGATATTCTACTCTACAATGAGAGGATTATCATACAAAAAATATTACAAAAAAAAGAAAATGAAAGACATTTATTAGTAAAAACAGAGAAATTTTTGTGCGATGATATTCTACTCTACAATGAGACGATTATCATACAAAAAATATTACAAAAAAAAGAAAATAAAAGACATTTATTAGTAAAAACAGAGAAATTTTTGTGCGATGATATTCTACTCTACAATGAGACGATTATCATACAAAAAATATTACAAAAAAAAGAAAATGAAAGACATCTATTAGTAAAAACAGAGAAATTTTTGTGCGATGATATTCTACTCTACAATGAGAGGATTATCATACAAAAAATATTACAAAAAAAAGAAAATGAAAGACATTTATTAGTAAAAACAGAGAAATTTTTGTGCGATGATATTCTACTCTACAATGAGACGATTATCATACAAAAAATATTACAAAAAAAAGAAAATGAAAGACATTTATTAGTAAAAACAGAGAAATTTTTGTGCGATGATATTCTACTCTACAATGAGACGATTATCATACAAAAAATATTACAAAAAAAAGAAAATGAAAGACATCTATTAGTAAAAACAGAGAAATTTTTGTGCGATGATATTCTACTCTACAATGAGAGGATTATCATACAAAAAATATTACAAAAAAAAGAAAATGAAAGACATTTATTAGTAAAAACAGAGAAATTTTTGTGCGATGATATTCTACTCTACAATGAGAGGATTATCATACAAAAAATATTACAAAAAAAAGAAAATGAAAGACATTTATTAGTAAAAACAGAGAAATTTTTGTGCGATGATATTCTACTCTACAATGAGACGATTATCATACAAAAAATATTACAAAAAAAAGAAAATGAAAGACATTTATTAGTAAAAACAGAGAAATTTTTGTGCGATGATATTCTACTCTACAATGAGAGGATTATCATACAAAAAATATTACAAAAAAAAGAAAATGAAAGACATTTATTAGTAAAAACAGAGAAATTTTTGTGCGATGATATTCTACTCTACAATGAGACGATTATCATACAAAAAATATTACAAAAAAAAGAAAATGAAAGACATTTATTAGTAAAAACAGAGAAATTTTTGTGCGATGATATTCTACTCTACAATGAGAGGATTATCATACAAAAAATATTACAAAAAAAAGAAAATGAAAGACATTTATTAGTAAAAACAGAGAAATTTTTGTGCGATGATATTCTACTCTACAATGAGACGATTATCATACAAAAAATATTACAAAAAAAAGAAAATGAAAGACATTTATTAGTAAAAACAGAGAAATTTTTGTGCGATGATATTCTACTCTACAATGAGAGGATTATCATACAAAAAATATTACAAAAAAAAGAAAATGAAAGACATTTATTAGTAAAAACAGAGAAATTTTTGTGCGATGATATTCTACTCTACAATGAGACGATTATCATACAAAAAATATTACAAAAAAAAGAAAATGAAAGACATTTATTAGTAAAAACAGAGAAATTTTTGTGCGATGATATTCTACTCTACAATGAGACGATTATCATACAAAAAATATTACAAAAAAAAAGAAAATGAAAGACATTTATTAGTAAAACAGAGAAATGTTTGTGCGATGATATTCTACTCTACAATGAGAGGATTATCATACAAAAAATATTACAAAAAAAAGAAAATGAAAGACATTTATTAGTAAAAACAGAGAAATTTTTGTGCGATGATATTCTACTCTACAATGAGACGATTATCATACAAAAAATATTACAAAAAAAAGAAAATGAAAGACATTTATTAGTAAAAACAGAGAAATTTTTGTGCGATGATATTCTACTCTACAATGAGACGATTATCATACAAAAAATATTACAAAAAAAAGAAAATGAAAGACATTTATTAGTAAAAACAGAGAAATTTTTGTGCGATAATATTCTACTCTACAATGAGAGGATTATCATACAAAAAATATTACAAAAAAAAGAAAATGAAAGACATTTATTAGTAAAAACAGAGAAATTTTTGTGCGATAATATTCTACTCTACAATGAGAGGATTATCATACAAAAAATATTACAAAAAAAAGAAAATGAAAGACATTTATTAGTAAAAACAGAGAAATTTTTGTGCGATAATATTCTACTCTACAATGAGAGGATTATCATACAAAAAATATTACAAAAAAAAGAAAATGAAAGACATCTATTAGTAAAAACAGAGAAATTTTTGTGCGATGATATTCTACTCTACAATGAGAGGATTATCATACAAAAAATATTACAAAAAAAAGAAAATGAAAGACATTTATTAGTAAAAACAGAGAAATTTTTGTGCGATGATATTCTACTCTACAATGAGAGGATTATCATACAAAAAATATTACAAAAAAAAGAAAATGAAAGACATTTATTAGTAAAAACAGAGAAATTTTTGTGCGATAATAGTCTACTCTACAATGAGAGGATTATCATACAAAAAATATTACAAAAAAAAGAAAATGAAAGACATCTATTAGTAAAAACAGAGAAATTTTTGTGCGATGATATTCTACTCTACAATGAGAGGATTATCATACAAAAAATATTACAAAAAAAAGAAAATGAAAGACATTTATTAGTAAAAACAGAGAAATTTTTGTGCGATGATATTCTACTCTACAATGAGACGATTATCATACAAAAAATATTACAAAAAAAAGAAAATGAAAGACATTTATTAGTAAAAACAGAGAAATTTTTGTGCGATGATATTCTACTCTACAATGAGAGGATTATCATACAAAAAATATTACAAAAAAAAGAAAATGAAAGACATTTATTAGTAAAAACAGAGAAATTTTTGTGCGATGATATTCTACTCTACAATGAGACGATTATCATACAAAAAATATTACAAAAAAAAGAAAATGAAAGACATTTATTAGTAAAAACAGAGAAATTTTTGTGCGATGATATTCTACTCTACAATGAGAGGATTATCATACAAAAAATATTACAAAAAAAAGAAAATGAAAGACATTTATTAGTAAAAACAGAGAAATTTTTGTGCGATGATATTCTACTCTACAATGAGACGATTATCATACAAAAAATATTACAAAAAAAAGAAAATGAAAGACATTTATTAGTAAAAACAGAGAAATTTTTGTGCGATGATATTCTACTCTACAATGAGAGGATTATCATACAAAAAATATTACAAAAAAAAGAAAATGAAAGACATTTATTAGTAAAAACAGAGAAATTTTTGTGCGATGATATTCTACTCTACAATGAGACGATTATCATACAAAAAATATTACAAAAAAAAGAAAATGAAAGACATTTATTAGTAAAAACAGAGAAATTTTTGTGCGATGATATTCTACTCTACAATGAGACGATTATCATACAAAAAATATTACAAAAAAAAAGAAAATGAAAGACATTTATTAGTAAAACAGAGAAATGTTTGTGCGATGATATTCTACTCTACAATGAGAGGATTATCATACAAAAAATATTACAAAAAAAAGAAAATGAAAGACATTTATTAGTAAAAACAGAGAAATTTTTGTGCGATGATATTCTACTCTACAATGAGACGATTATCATACAAAAAATATTACAAAAAAAAGAAAATGAAAGACATTTATTAGTAAAAACAGAGAAATTTTTGTGCGATGATATTCTACTCTACAATGAGACGATTATCATACAAAAAATATTACAAAAAAAAGAAAATGAAAGACATTTATTAGTAAAAACAGAGAAATTTTTGTGCGATAATATTCTACTCTACAATGAGACGATTATCATACAAAAAATATTACAAAAAAAAGAAAATGAAAGACATTTATTAGTAAAAACAGAGAAATTTTTGTGCGATAATATTCTACTCTACAATGAGAGGATTATCATACAAAAAATATTACAAAAAAAAAGAAAATGAAAGACATTAATTAGTAAAAACAGAGAAATTTTTGTGCGATAATATTCTACTCTACAATGAGAGGATTATCATACAAAAAATATTACAAAAAAAAGAAAATGAAAGACATCTATTAGTAAAAACAGAGAAATTTTTGTGCGATGATATTCTACTCTACAATGAGAGGATTATCATACAAAAAATATTACAAAAAAAAGAAAATGAAAGACATTTATTAGTAAAAACAGAGAAATTTTTGTGCGATGATATTCTACTCTACAATGAGAGGATTATCATACAAAAAATATTACAAAAAAAAGAAAATGAAAGACATTTATTAGTAAAAACAGAGAAATTTTTGTGCGATAATATTCTACTCTACAATGAGAGGATTATCATACAAAAAATATTACAAAAAAAAGAAAATGAAAGACATCTATTAGTAAAAACAGAGAAATTTTTGTGCGATGATATTCTACTCTACAATGAGAGGATTATCATACAAAAAATATTACAAAAAAAAGAAAATGAAAGACATTTATTAGTAAAAACAGAGAAATTTTTGTGCGATGATATTCTACTCTACAATGAGAGTATTATCATACAAAAAATATTACAAAAAAAAAGAAAATGAAAGACATTTATTAGTAAAAACAGAGAAATTTTTGTGCGATAATATTCTACTCTACAATGAGAGGATTATCATACAAAAAATATTACAAAAAAAAGAAAATGAAAGACATCTATTAGTAAAAACAGAGAAATTTTTGTGCGATGATATTCTACTCTACAATGAGAGGATTATCATACAAAAAATATTACAAAAAAAAGAAAATGAAAGACATTTATTAGTAAAAACAGAGAAATTTTTGTGCGATGATATTCTACTCTACAATGAGAGGATTATCATACAAAAAATATTACAAAAAAAAGAAAATGAAAGACATTTATTAGTAAAAACAGAGAAATTTTTGTGCGATGATATTCTACTCTACAATGAGAGGATTATCATACAAAAAATATTACAAAAAAAAGAAAATGAAAGACATTTATTAGTAAAAACAGAGAAATTTTTGTGCGATAATATTCTACTCTACAATGAGAGGATTATCATACAAAAAATATTACAAAAAAAAGAAAATGAAAGACATCTATTAGTAAAAACAGAGAAATTTTTGTGCGATGATTTTCTACTCTACAATGAGAGGATTATCATACAAAAAATATTACAAAAAAAAGAAAATGAAAGACATTTATTAGTAAAAACAGAGAAATTTTTGTGCGATGATATTCTACTCTACAATGAGAGGATTATCATACAAAAAATATTACAAAAAAAGAAAATGAAAGACATTTATTAGTAAAAACAGAGAAATTTTTGTGCGATAATATTCTACTCTACAATGAGAGGATTATCATACAAAAAATATTACAAAAAAAAGAAAATGAAAGACATCTATTAGTAAAAACAGAGAAATTTTTGTGCGATGATATTCTACTCTACAATGAGAGGATTATCATACAAAAAATATTACAAAAAAAAGAAAATGAAAGACATTTATTAGTAAAAACAGAGAAATTTTTGTGCGATAATATTCTACTCTACAATGAGAGGATTATCATACAAAAAATATTACAAAAAAAAGAAAATGAAAGACATCTATTAGTAAAAACAGAGAAATTTTTGTGCGATGATATTCTACTCTACAATGAGAGGATTATCATACAAAAAATATTACAAAAAAAAGAAAATGAAAGACATTTATTAGTAAAAACAGAGAAATTTTTGTGCGATAATATTCTACTCTACAATGAGAGGATTATCATACAAAAAATATTACAAAAAAAAGAAAATGAAAGACATTTATTAGTAAAAACAGAGAAATTTTTGTGCGATAATATTCTACTCTACAATGAGAGGATTATCATACAAAAAATATTACAAAAAAAAGAAAATGAAAGACATCTATTAGTAAAAACAGAGAAATTTTTGTGCGATGATATTCTACTCTACAATGAGAGGATTATCATACAAAAAATATTACAAAAAAAAGAAAATGAAAGACATTTATTAGTAAAAACAGAGAAATTTTTGTGCGATGATATTCTACTCTACAATGAGAGGATTATCATACAAAAAATATTACAAAAAAAAGAAAATGAAAGACATTTATTAGTAAAAACAGAGAAATTTTTGTGCGATAATATTCTACTCTACAATGAGAGGATTATCATACAAAAAATATTACAAAAAAAAGAAAATGAAAGACATCTATTAGTAAAAACAGAGAAATTTTTGTGCGATGATATTCTACTCTACAATGAGAGGATTATCATACAAAAAATATTACAAAAAAAAGAAAATGAAAGACATTTATTAGTAAAAACAGAGAAATTTTTGTGCGATAATATTCTACTCTACAATGAGAGGATTATCATACAAAAAATATTACAAAAAAAAGAAAATGAAAGACATCTATTAGTAAAAACAGAGAAATTTTTGTGCGATGATATTCTACTCTACAATGAGAGGATTATCATACAAAAAATATTACAAAAAAAAGAAAATGAAAGACATTTATTAGTAAAAACAGAGAAATTTTTGTGCGATAATATTCTACTCTACAATGAGAGGATTATCATACAAAAAATATTACAAAAAAAAGAAAATGAAAGACATTTATTAGTAAAAACAGAGAAATTTTTGTGCGATAATATTCTACTCTACAATGAGAGGATTATCATACAAAAAATATTACAAAAAAAAGAAAATGAAAGACATCTATTAGTAAAAACAGAGAAATTTTTGTGCGATAATATTCTACTCTACAATGAGAGGATTATCATACAAAAAATATTACAAAAAAAAGAAAATGAAAGACATTTATTAGTAAAAACAGAGAAATTTTTGTGCGATGATATTCTACTCTACAATGAGAGGATTATCATACAAAAAATATTACAAAAAAAAGAAAATGAAAGACATTTATTAGTAAAAACAGAGAAATTTTTGTGCGATAATATTCTACTCTACAATGAGAGGATTATCATACAAAAAATATTACAAAAAAAAGAAAATGAAAGACATTTATTAGTAAAAACAGAGAAATTTTTGTGCGATAATATTCTACTCTACAATGAGAGGATTATCATACAAAAAATATTACAAAAAAAAGAAAATGAAAGACATTTATTAGTAAAAACAGAGAAATTTTTGTGCGATAATATTCTACTCTACAATGAGAGGATTATCATACAAAAAATATTACAAAAAAAAGAAAATGAAAGACATTTATTAGTAAAAACAGAGAAATTTTTGTGCGATAATATTCTACTCTACAATGAGACGATTATCATACGAAAAATATTACAAAAAAAAGAAAATGAAAGACATTTATTAGTAAAAACAGAGAAATTTTTGTGCGATAATATTCTACTCTACAATGAGAGGATTATCATACAAAAAATATTACAAAAAAAAGAAAATGAAAGACATTTATTAGTAAAAACAGAGAAATTTTTGTGCGATAATATTCTACTCTACAATGAGAGGATTATCATACAAAAAATATTACAAAAAAAAGAAAATGAAAGACATTTATTAGTAAAAACAGAGAAATTTTTGTGCGATAATATTCTACTCTACAATGAGAGAATTATCATACAAAAAATATTACAAAAAAAAGAAAATGAAAGACATTTATTAGTAAAAACAGAGAAATTTTTGTGCGATAATATTCTACTCTACAATGAGAGGATTATCATACAAAAAATATTACAAAAAAAAGAAAATGAAAGACATTTATTAGTAAAAACAGAGAAATTTTTGTGCGATAATATTCTACTCTACAATGAGACGATTATCATACGAAAAATATTACAAAAAAAAGAAAATGAAAGACATTTATTAGTAAAAACAGAGAAATTTTTGTGCGATAATATTCTACTCTACAATGAGAGGATTATCATACAAAAAATATTACAAAAAAAAGAAAATGAAAGACATTTATTAGTAAAAACAGAGAAATTTTTGTGCGATAATATTCTACTCTACAATGAGAGAATTATCATACAAAAAATATTACAAAAAAAAGAAAATGAAAGACATTTATTAGTAAAAACAGAGAAATTTTTGTGCGATAATATTCTACTCTACAATGAGAGGATTATCATACAAAAAATATTACAAAAAAAAGAAAATGAAAGACATTTATTAGTAAAAACAGAGAAATTTTTGTGCGATAATATTCTACTCTACAATGAGAGGATTATCATACAAAAAATATTACAAAAAAAAGAAAATGAAAGACATTTATTAGTAAAAACAGAGAAATTTTTGTGCGATAATATTCTACTCTACAATGAGAGAATTATCATACAAAAAATATTACAAAAAAAAGAAAATGAAAGACATTTATTAGTAAAAACAGAGAAATTTTTGTGCGATAATATTCTACTCTACAATGAGACGATTATCATACAAAAAATATTACAAAAAAAAGAAAATGAAAGACATTTATTAGTAAAAACAGAGAAATTTTTGTGCGATAATATTCTACTCTACAATGAGAGGATTATCATACAAAAAATATTACAAAAAAAAGAAAATGAAAGACATTTATTAGTAAAAACAGAGAAATTTTTGTGCGATAATATTCTACTCTACAATGAGAGGATTATCATACAAAAAATATTACAAAAAAAAGAAAATGAAAGACATTTATTAGTAAAAACAGAGAAATTTTTGTGCGATAATATTCTACTCTACAATGAGAGAATTATCATACAAAAAATATTACAAAAAAAAGAAAATGAAAGACATTTATTAGTAAAAACAGAGAAATTTTTGTGCGATAATATTCTACTCTACAATGAGAGGATTATCATACAAAAAATATTACAAAAAAAAGAAAATGAAAGACATTTATTAGTAAAAACAGAGAAATTTTTGTGCGATAATATTCTACTCTACAATGAGAGGATTATCATACAAAAAATATTACAAAAAAAAGAAAATGAAAGACATTTATTAGTAAAAACAGAGAAATTTTTGTGCGATAATATTCTACTCTACAATGAGAGAATTATCATACAAAAAATATTACAAAAAAAAGAAAATGAAAGACATTTATTAGTAAAAACAGAGAAATTTTTGTGCGATAATATTCTACTCTACAATGAGAGGATTATCATACAAAAAATATTACAAAAAAAAGAAAATGAAAGACATTTATTAGTAAAAACAGAGAAATTTTTGTGCGATAATATTCTACTCTACAATGAGAGGATTATCATACAAAAAATATTACAAAAAAAAGAAAATGAAAGACATTTATTAGTAAAAACAGAGAAATTTTTGTGCGATAATATTCTACTCTACAATGAGAGAATTATCATACAAAAAATATTACAAAAAAAAGAAAATGAAAGACATTTATTAGTAAAAACAGAGAAATTTTTGTGCGATAATATTCTACTCTACAATGAGAGGATTATCATACAAAAAATATTACAAAAAAAAGAAAATGAAAGACATTTATTAGTAAAAACAGAGAAATTTTTGTGCGATAATATTCTACTCTACAATGAGAGGATTATCATACAAAAAATATTACAAAAAAAAGAAAATGAAAGACATTTATTAGTAAAAACAGAGAAATTTTTGTGCGATAATATTCTACTCTACAATGAGAGGATTATCATACAAAAAATATTACAAAAAAAAGAAAATGAAAGACATTTATTAGTAAAAACAGAGAAATTTTTGTGCGATAATATTCTACTCTACAATGAGACGATTATCATACGAAAAATATTACAAAAAAAAGAAAATGAAAGACATTTATTAGTAAAAACAGAGAAATTTTTGTGCGATAATATTCTACTCTACAATGAGAGGATTATCATACAAAAAATATTACAAAAAAAAGAAAATGAAAGACATTTATTAGTAAAAACAGAGAAATTTTTGTGCGATAATATTCTACTCTACAATGAGAGGATTATCATACAAAAAATATTACAAAAAAAAGAAAATGAAAGACATTTATTAGTAAAAACAGAGAAATTTTTGTGCGATAATATTCTACTCTACAATGAGAGGATTATCATACAAAAAATATTACAAAAAAAAGAAAATGAAAGACATTTATTAGTAAAAACAGAGAAATTTTTGTGCGATAATATTCTACTCTACAATGAGACGATTATCATACGAAAAATATTACAAAAAAAAGAAAATGAAAGACATTTATTAGTAAAAACAGAGAAATTTTTGTGCGATAATATTCTACTCTACAATGAGAGGATTATCATACAAAAAATATTACAAAAAAAAGAAAATGAAAGACATTTATTAGTAAAAACAGAGAAATTTTTGTGCGATAATATTCTACTCTACAATGAGACGATTATCATACAAAAAATATTACAAAAAAAAGAAAATGAAAGACATTTATTAGTAAAAACAGAGAAATTTTTGTGCGATAATATTCTACTCTACAATGAGACGATTATCATACAAAAAATATTACAAAAAAAAGAAAATGAAAGACATTTATTAGTAAAAACAGAGAAATTTTTGTGCGATAATATTCTACTCTACAATGAGACGATTATCATACAAAAAATATTACAAAAAAAAGAAAATGAAAGACATTTATTAGTAAAAACAGAGAAATTTTTGTGCGATAATATTCTACTCTACAATGAGAGGATTATCATACAAAAAATATTACAAAAAAAAGAAAATGAAAGACATTTATTAGTAAAAACAGAGAAATTTTTGTGCGATAATATTCTACTCTACAATGAGAGGATTATCATACAAAAAATATTACAAAAAAAAGAAAATGAAAGACATTTATTAGTAAAAACAGAGAAATTTTTGTGCGATAATATTCTACTCTACAATGAGAGGATTATCATACAAAAAATATTACAAAAAAAAGAAAATGAAAGACATTTATTAGTAAAAACAGAGAAATTTTTGTGCGATAATATTCTACTCTACAATGAGACGATTATCATACAAAAAATATTACAAAAAAAAGAAAATGAAAGACATTTATTAGTAAAAACAGAGAAATTTTTGTGCGATAATATTCTACTCTACAATGAGAGGATTATCATACAAAAAATATTACAAAAAAAAGAAAATGAAAGACATTTATTAGTAAAAACAGAGAAATTTTTGTGCGATAATATTCTACTCTACAATGAGACGATTATCATACAAAAAATATTACAAAAAAAAGAAAATGAAAGACATTTATTAGTAAAAACAGAGAAATTTTTGTGCGATAATATTCTACTCTACAATGAGAGGATTATCATACAAAAAATATTACAAAAAAAAGAAAATGAAAGACATTTATTAGTAAAAACAGAGAAATTTTTGTGCGATAATATTCTACTCTACAATGAGACGACTATCATACAAAAAATATTACAAAAAAAAGAAAATGAAAGACATTTATTAGTAAAAACAGAGAAATTTTTGTGCGATAATATTCTACTCTACAATGAGAGGATTATCATACAAAAAATATTACAAAAAAAAAGAAAATGAAAGACATTTATTAGTAAAAACAGAGAAATTTTTGTGCGATAATATTCTACTCTACAATGAGACGATTATCATACAAAAAATATTACAAAAAAAAGAAAATGAAAGACATTTATTAGTAAAAACAGAGAAATTTTTGTGCGATAATATTCTACTCTACAATGAGAGGATTATCATACAAAAAATATTACAAAAAAAAGAAAATGAAAGACATTTATTAGTAAAAACAGAGAAATTTTTGTGCGATAATATTCTACTCTACAATGAGACGATTATCATACAAAAAATATTACAAAAAAAAGAAAATGAAAGACATTTATTAGTAAAAACAGAGAAATTTTTGTGCGATAATATTCTACTCTACAATGAGAGGATTATCATACAAAAAATATTACAAAAAAAAAGAAAATGAAAGACATTTATTAGTAAAAACAGAGAAATTTTTGTGCGATAATATTCTACTCTACAATGAGAGGATTATCATACAAAAAATATTACAAAAAAAAGAAAATGAAAGACATTTATTAGTAAAAACAGAGAAATTTTTGTGCGATAATATTCTACTCTACAATGAGAGGATTATCATACAAAAAATATTACAAAAAAAAGAAAATGAAAGACATTTATTAGTAAAAACAGAGAAATTTTTGTGCGATAATATTCTACTCTACAATGAGAGGATTATCATACAAAAAATATTACAAAAAAAAAGAAAATGAAAGACATTTATTAGTAAAAACAGAGAAATTTTTGTGCGATAATATTCTACTCTACAATGAGACGATTATCATACAAAAAATATTACAAAAAAAAGAAAATGAAAGACATTTATTAGTAAAAACAGAGAAATTTTTGTGCGATAATATTCTACTCTACAATGAGAGGATTATCATACAAAAATATTACAAAAAAAAGAAAATGAAAGACATTTATTAGTAAAAACAGAGAAATTTTTGTGCGATAATATTCTACTCTACAATGAGACGATTATCATACAAAAAATATTACAAAAAAAAGAAAATGAAAGACATTTATTAGTAAAAACAGAGAAATTTTTGTGCGATAATATTCTACTCTACAATGAGAGGATTATCATACAAAAAATATTACAAAAAAAAAGAAAATGAAAGACATTTATTAGTAAAAACAGAGAAATTTTTGTGCGATAATATTCTACTCTACAATGAGAGGATTATCATACAAAAAATATTACAAAAAAAAGAAAATGAAAGACATTTATTAGTAAAAACAGAGAAATTTTTGTGCGATAATATTCTACTCTACAATGAGAGGATTATCATACAAAAAATATTACAAAAAAAAGAAAATGAAAGACATTTATTAGTAAAAACAGAGAAATTTTTGTGCGATAATATTCTACTCTACAATGAGACGATTATCATACAAAAAATATTACAAAAAAAAGAAAATGAAAGACATTTATTAGTAAAAACAGAGAAATTTTTGTGCGATAATATTCTACTCTACAATGAGAGGATTATCATTCAACAAATATTACAAAAAAAAGAAAATGAAAGACATTTATTAGTAAAAACAGAGAAATTTTTGTGCGATAATATTCTACTCTACAATGAGAGGATTATCATACAAAAAATATTACAAAAAAAAGAAAATGAAAGACATTTATTAGTAAAAACAGAGAAATTTTTGTGCGATAATATTCTACTCTACAATGAGAGGATTATCATACAAAAAATATTACAAAAAAAAGAAAATGAAAGACATTTATTAGTAAAAACAGAGAAATTTTTGTGCGATGATATTCTACTCTACAATGAGAGGATTATCATTCAACAAATATTACAAAAAAAAGAAAATGAAAGACATTTATTAGTAAAAACAGAGAAATTTTTGTGCGATAATATTCTACTCTACAATGAGAGGATTATCATACAAAAAATATTACAAAAAAAAGAAAATGAAAGACATTTATTAGTAAAAACAGAGAAATTTTTGTGCGATGATATTCTACTCTACAATGAGACGATTATCATACAAAAAATATTACAAAAAAAAGAAAATGAAAGACATTTATTAGTAAAAACAGAGAAATTTTTGTGCGATGATATTCTACTCTACAATGAGAGGATTATCATTCAACAAATATTACAAAAAAAAGAAAATGAAAGACATTTATTAGTAAAAACAGAGAAATTTTTGTGCGATAATATTCTACTCTACAATGAGACGATTATCATACAAAAAATATTACAAAAAAAAGAAAATGAAAGACATTTATTAGTAAAAACAGAGAAATTTTTGTGCGATAATATTCTACTCTACAATGAGAGGATTATCATACAAAAAATATTACAAAAAAAAGAAAATGAAAGACATTTATTAGTAAAAACAGAGAAATTTTTGTGCGATGATATTCTACTCTACAATGAGAGGATTATCATACAAAAAATATTACAAAAAAAAGAAAATGAAAGACATTTATTAGTAAAAACAGAGAACTTTTTGTGCGATGATATTCTACTCTACAATGAGACGATTATCATACAAAAAATATTACAAAAAAAAGAAAATGAAAGACATCTATTAGTAAAAACAGAGAAATTTTTGTGCGATGATATTCTACTCTACAATGAGAGGATTATCATACAAAAAATATTACAAAAAAAAGAAAATGAAAGACATTTATTAGTAAAAACAGAGAAATTTTTGTGCGATAATATTCTACTCTACAATGAGAGGATTATCATACAAAAAATATTACAAAAAAAAGAAAATGAAAGACATTTATTAGTAAAAACAGAGAAATTTTTGTGCGATAATATTCTACTCTACAATGAGAGGATTATCATACAAAAAATATTACAAAAAAAAGAAAATGAAAGACATCTATTAGTAAAAACAGAGAAATTTTTGTGCGATAATATTCTACTCTACAATGAGAGGATTATCATACAAAAAATATTACAAAAAAAAGAAAATGAAAGACATCTATTAGTAAAAACAGAGAAATTTTTGTGCGATAATATTCTACTCTACAATGAGAGGATTATCATACAAAAAATATTACAAAAAAAAGAAAATGAAAGACATTTATTAGTAAAAACAGAGAAATTTTTGTGCGATGATATTCTACTCTACAATGAGACGATTATCATACAAAAAATATTACAAAAAAAAGAAAATGAAAGACATCTATTAGTAAAAACAGAGAAATTTTTGTGCGATGATATTCTACTCTACAATGAGAGGATTATCATACAAAAAATATTACAAAAAAAAGAAAATGAAAGACATTTATTAGTAAAAACAGAGAAATTTTTGTGCGATGATATTCTACTCTATAATGAGAGGATTATCATACAAAAAATATTACAAAAAAAAGAAAATGAAAGACATTTATTAGTAAAAACAGAGAAATTTTTGTGCGATAATATTCTACTCTACAATGAGAGGATTATCATTCAACAAATATTACAAAAAAAAAGAAAATGAAAGACATTTATTAGTAAAAACAGAGAAATTTTTGTGCGATAATATTCTACTCTACAATGAGAGGATTATCATACAAAAAATATTACAAAAAAAAGAAAATGAAAGACATTTATTAGTAAAAACAGAGAAATTTTTGTGCGATGATATTCTACTCTACAATGAGAGGATTATCATACAAAAAATATTACAAAAAAAAGAAAATGAAAGACATTTATTAGTAAAAACAGAGAAATTTTTGTGCGATGATATTCTACTCTACAATGAGAGGATTATCATACAAAAAATATTACAAAAAAAAGAAAATGAAAGACATTTATTAGTAAAAACAGAGAAATTTTTGTGCGATAATATTCTACTCTACAATGAGAGGATTATCATACAAAAAATATTACAAAAAAAAGAAAATGAAAGACATTTATTAGTAAAAACAGAGAAATTTTTGTGCGATGATATTCTACTCTACAATGAGAGGATTATCATACAAAAAATATTACAAAAAAAAGAAAATGAAAGACATTTATTAGTAAAAACAGAGAAATTTTTGTGCGATGATATTCTACTCTACAATGAGAGGATTATCATACAAAAAATATTACAAAAAAAAGAAAATGAAAGACATTTATTAGTAAAAACAGAGAAATTTTTGTGCGATGATATTCTACTCTACAATGAGAGGATTATCATACAAAAAATATTACAAAAAAAAGAAAATGAAAGACATTTATTAGTAAAAACAGAGAAATTTTTGTGCGATAATATTCTACTCTACAATGAGAGGATTATCATACAAAAAATATTACAAAAAAAAGAAAATGAAAGACATTTATTAGTAAAAACAGAGAAATTTTTGTGCGATGATATTCTACTCTACAATGAGAGGATTATCATACAAAAAATATTACAAAAAAAAGAAAATGAAAGACATTTATTAGTAAAAACAGAGAAATTTTTGTGCGATGATATTCTACTCTACAATGAGAGGATTATCATACAAAAAATATTACAAAAAAAAGAAAATGAAAGACATTTATTAGTAAAAACAGAGAAATTTTTGTGCGATAATATTCTACTCTACAATGAGAGGATTATCATACAAAAAATATTACAAAAAAAAGAAAATGAAAGACATTTATTAGTAAAAACAGAGAAATTTTTGTGCGATGATATTCTACTCTACAATGAGAGGATTATCATACAAAAAATATTACAAAAAAAAGAAAATGAAAGACATTTATTAGTAAAAACAGAGAAATTTTTGTGCGATGATATTCTACTCTACAATGAGAGGATTATCATACAAAAAATATTACAAAAAAAAGAAAATGAAAGACATTTATTAGTAAAAACAGAGAAATTTTTGTGCGATGATATTCTACTCTACAATGAGAGGATTATCATACAAAATATATTACAAAAAAAAGAAAATGAAAGACATTTATTAGTAAAAACAGAGAAATTTTTGTGCGATAATATTCTACTCTACAATGAGAGGATTATCATACAAAAAATATTACAAAAAAAAGAAAATGAAAGACATTTATTAGTAAAAACAGAGAAATTTTTGTGCGATGATATTCTACTCTACAATGAGAGGATTATCATACAAAAAATATTACAAAAAAAAGAAAATGAAAGACATTTATTAGTAAAAACAGAGAAATTTTTGTGCGATTATATTCTACTCTACAATGAGAGGATTATCATACAAAAAATATTACAAAAAAAAGAAAATGAAAGACATTTATTAGTAAAAACAGAGAAATTTTTGTGCGATAATATTCTACTCTACAATGAGAGGATTATCATACAAAAAATATTACAAAAAAAAGAAAATGAAAGACATTTATTAGTAAAAACAGAGAAATTTTTGTGCGATGATATTCTACTCTACAATGAGAGGATTATCATACAAAAAATATTACAAAAAAAAGAAAATGAAAGACATTTATTAGTAAAAACAGAGAAATTTTTGTGCGATTATATTCTACTCTACAATGAGAGGATTATCATACAAAAAATATTACAAAAAAAAGAAAATGAAAGACATTTATTAGTAAAAACAGAGAAATTTTTGTGCGATAATATTCTACTCTACAATGAGAGGATTATCATACAAAAAATATTACAAAAAAAAGAAAATGAAAGACATTTATTAGTAAAAACAGAGAAATTTTTGTGCGATGATATTCTACTCTACAATGAGAGGATTATCATACAAAAAATATTACAAAAAAAAGAAAATGAAAGACATTTATTAGTAAAAACAGAGAAATTTTTGTGCGATGATATTCTACTCTACAATGAGACGATTATCATACAAAAAATATTACAAAAAAAAGAAAATGAAAGACATTTATTAGTAAAAACAGAGAAATATTTGTGCGATGATATTCTACTCTACAATGAGAGGATTATCATACAAAAAATATTACAAAAAAAAGACAATGAAAGACATTTATTAGTAAAAACAGAGAAATTTTTGTGCGATAATATTCTACTCTACAATGAGAGGATTATCATACAAAAAATATTACAAAAAAAAGAAAATGAAAGACATTTATTAGTAAAAACAGAGAAATTTTTGTGCGATGATATTCTACTCTACAATGAGAGGATTATCATACAAAAAATATTACAAAAAAAAGAAAATGAAAGACATTTATTAGTAAAAACAGAGAAATTTTTGTGCGATGATATTCTACTCTACAATGAGAGGATTATCATACAAAAAATATTACAAAAAAAAGAAAATGAAAGACATTTATTAGTAAAAACAGAGAAATTTTTGTGCGATGATATTCTACTCAAGAATGAGAGGATTATCATACAAAAAATATTACAAAAAAAAGAAAATGAAAGACATTTATTAGTAAAAACAGAGAAATTTTTGTGCGATGATATTCTACTCTACAATGAGAGGATTATCATACAAAAAATATTACAAAAAAAAGAAAATGAAAGACATTTATTAGTAAAAACAGAGAAATTTTTGTGCGATGATGTTCTACTCTACAATGAGAGGATTATCATACAACAAATATTACAAAAAAAAGAAAATGAAAGACATTTATTAGTAAAAACAGAGAAATTTTTGTGCGATGATATTCTACTCAAGAATGAGAGGATTATCATACAAAAAATATTACAAAAAAAAGAAAATGAAAGACATTTATTAGTAAAAACAGAGAAATTTTTGTGCGATGATATTCTACTCTACAATGAGAGGATTATCATACAAAAAATATTACAAAAAAAAGAAAATGAAAGACATTTATTAGTAAAAACAGAGAAATTTTTGTGCGATGATATTCTACTCTACAATGAGAGGATTATCATACAACAAATATTACAAAAAAAAGAAAATGAAAGACATTTATTAGTAAAAACAGAGAAATTTTTGTGCGATGATATTCTACTCAAGAATGAGAGGATTATCATACAAAAAATATTACAAAAAAAAGAAAATGAAAGACATTTATTAGTAAAAACAGAGAAATTTTTGTGCGATGATATTCTACTCTACAATGAGAGGATTATCATACAACAAATATTACAAAAAAAAGAAAATGAAAGACATTTATTAGTAAAAACAGAGAAATTTTTGTGCGATGATGTTCTACTCTACAATGAGAGGATTATCATACAAAAAATATTACAAAAAAAAGAAAATGACAGACATTTATTAGTAAAAGCAGAGAAATTTTTGTGCGATGATATTCTACTCTACAATGAGAGGATTATCATACAAAAAATATTACAAAAAAAAGAAAATGAAAGACATTTATTAGTAAAAACAAAGAAATATTTGTGCGATGATATTCTACTCTACAATGAGAGGATTATCATACAAAAAATATTACAAAAAAAAGAAAATGAAAGACATTTATTAGTAAAAACAGAGAAATTTTTGTGCGATGATGTTCTACTCTACAATGAGAGGATTATCATACAAAAAATATTACAAAAAAAAGAAAATGAAAGACATTTATTAGTAAAAGCAGTGAAATTTTTGTGCGATGATATTCTACTCAAGAATGAGAGGATTATCATACAAAAAATATTACAAAAAAAAGAAAATGAAAGACATTTATTAGTAAAAACAGAGAAATTTTTGTGCGATGATATTCTACTCTACAATGAGAGGATTATCATACAAAAAATATTACAAAAAAAAGAAAATGAAAGACATTTATTAGTAAAAACAGAGAAATTTTTGTGCGATGATATTCTACTCTACAATGAGAGGATTATCATACAACAAATATTACAAAAAAAAGAAAATGAAAGACATTTATTAGTAAAAACAGAGAAATATTTGTGCGATGATATTCTACTCTACAATGAGAGGATTATCATACAACAAATATTACAAAAAAAAGAAAATGAAAGACATTTATTAGTAAAAACAGAGAAATTTTTGTGCGATGATATTCTACTCTACAATGAGAGGATTATCATACAACAAATATTACAAAAAAAAGAAAATGAAAGACATTTATTAGTAAAAACAGAGAAATTTTTGTGCGATGATATTCTACTCAAGAATGAGAGGATTATCATACAAAAAATATTACAAAAAAAAGAAAATGAAAGACATTTATTAGTAAAAACAGAGAAATTTTTGTGCGATGATATTCTACTCTACAATGAGAGGATTATCATACAAAAAATATTACAAAAAAAAGAAAATGAAAGACATTTATTAGTAAAAACAGAGAAATATTTGTGCGATGATATTCTACTCTACAATGAGAGGATTATCATACAAAAAATATTACAAAAAAAAGAAAATGAAAGACATTTATTAGTAAAAACAGAGAAATTTTTGTGCGATGATATTCTACTCTACAATGAGAGGATTATCATACAACAAATATTACAAAAAAAAGAAAATGAAAGACATTTATTAGTAAAAACAGAGAAATTTTTGTGCGATGATATTCTACTCTACAATGAGAGGATTATCATACAAAAAATATTACAAAAAAAAGAAAATGAAAGACATTTATTAGTAAAAGCAGTGAAGTTTTTGTGCGATGATATTCTACTCAAGAATGAGAGGATTATCATACAAAAAATATTACAAAAAAAAGAAAATGAAAGACATTTATTAGTAAAAACAGAGAAATTTTTGTGCGATGATATTCTACTCAAGAATGAGAGGATTATCATACAACAAATATTACAGAAAAAAGAAAATGAAAGACATTTATTAGTAAAAACAGAGAAATTTTTGTGCGATGATATTCTACTCAAGAATGAGAGGATTATCATACAACAAATATTACAAAAAAAAGAAAATGAAAGACATTTATTAGTAAAAACAGAGAAATTTTTGTGCGATGATATTCTACTCTACAATGAGAGGATTATCATACAACAAATATTACAAAAAAAAGAAAATGAAAGACATTTATTAGTAAAAACAGAGAAATTTTTGTGCGATGATATTCTACACTACAATGAGACGATTATCATACAAAAAATATTACAAAAAAAAGAAAATGAAAGACATTTATTAGTAAAAACAGAGAAATTTTTGTGCGATGATATTCTACTCTACAATGAGAGGATTATCATACAACAAATATTACAAAAAAAAGAAAATGAAAGACATTTATTAGTAAAAACAGAGAAATTTTTGTGCGATGATATTCTACTCTACAATGAGAGGATTATCATACAAAAAATATTACAAAAAAAAGAAAATGAAAGACATTTATTAGTAAAAACAGAGAAATTTTTGTGCGATGATGTTCTACTCTACAATGAGAGGATTATCATACAAAAAATATTACAAAAAAAAGAAAATGAAAGACATTTATTAGTAAAAGCAGAGAAATTTTTGTGCGATGATATTCTACTCTACAATGAGAGGATTATCATACAAAAAATATTACAAAAAAAAGAAAATGAAAGACATTTATTAGTAAAAACAGAGAAATATTTGTGCGATGATATTCTACTCTACAATGAGAGGATTATCATACAAAAAATATTACAAAAAAAAGAAAATGAAAGACATTTATTAGTAAAAACAGAGAAATTTTTGTGCGATGATATTCTACTCTACAATGAGAGGATTATCATACAACAAATATTACAAAAAAAAGAAAATGAAAGACATTTATTAGTAAAAACAGAGAAATTTTTGTGCGATGATATTCTACTCTACAATGAGAGGATTATCATACAAAAAATATTACAAAAAAAAGAAAATGAAAGACATTTATTAGTAAAAGCAGTGAAATTTTTGTGCGATGATATTCTACTCAAGAATGAGAGGATTATCATACAAAAAATATTACAAAAAAAAGAAAATGAAAGACATTTATTAGTAAAAACAGAGAAATTTTTGTGCGATGATATTCTACTCAAGAATGAGAGGATTATCATACAACAAATATTACAGAAAAAAGAAAATGAAAGACATTTATTAGTAAAAACAGAGAAATTTTTGTGCGATGATATTCTACTCAAGAATGAGAGGATTATCATACAAAAGATATTACAAAAAAAAGAAAATGAAAGACATTTATTAGTAAAAACAGAGAAATTTTTGTGCGATGATATTCTACTCTACAATGAGAGGATTATCATACAACAAATATTACAAAAAAAAGAAAATGAAAGACATTTATTAGTAAAAACAGAGAAATTTTTGTGCGATGATATTCTACACTACAATGAGACGATTATCATACAAAAAATATTACAAAAAAAAGAAAATGAAAGACATTTATTAGTAAAAACAGAGAAATTTTTGTGCGATGATATTCTACTCTACAATGAGAGGATTATCATACAACAAATATTACAAAAAAAAGAAAATGAAAGACATTTATTAGTAAAAACAGAGAAATTTTTGTGCGATGATATTCTACTCTACAATGAGAGGATTATCATACAAAAAATATTACAAAAAAAAGAAAATGAAAGACATTTATTAGTAAAAGCAGTGAAATTTTTGTGCGATGATATTCTACTCAAGAATGAGAGGATTATCATACAAAAAATATTACAAAAAAAAGAAAATGAAAGACATTTATTAGTAAAAACAGAGAAATTTTTGTGCGATGATATTCTACTCTACAATGAGAGGATTATCATACAACAAATATTACAAAAAAAAGAAAATGAAAGACATTTATTAGTAAAAACAGAGAAATTTTTGTGCGATGATATTCTACTCAAGAATGAGAGGATTATCATACAAAAAATATTACAAAAAAAAGAAAATGAAAGACATTTATTAGTAAAAACAGAGAAATTTTTGTGCGATGATATTCTACTCTACAATGAGAGGATTATCATACAACAGATATTACAAAAAAAAGAAAATGAAAGACATTTATTAGTAAAAACAGAGAAATTTTTGTGCGATGATATTCTACTCTACAATGAGAGGATTATCATACAAAAAATATTACAAAAAAAAGAAAATGAAAGACATTTATTAGTAAAAACAGAGAAATTTTTGTGCGATGATATTCTACTCTACAATGAGAGGATTATCATACAACAAATATTACAAAAAAAAGAAAATGAAAGACATTTATTAGTAAAAACAGAGAAATTTTTGTGCGATGATATTCTACTCTACAATGAGACGATTATCGTACAAAAAATATTACAAAAAAAAGAAAATGAAAGACATTTATTAGTAAAAACAGAGAAATTTTTGTGCGATGATATTCTACTCTACAATGAGAGGATTATCATACAAAAAATATTACAAAAAAAAAAGAAAATGAAAGACATTTATTAGTAAAAACAGAGAAATTTTTGTGCGATGATATTCTACTCTACAATGAGAGGATTATCATACAACAAATATTACAAAAAAAAAAGAAAATGAAAGACATTTATTAGTAAAAACAGAGAAATTTTTGTGCGATGATATTCTACTCTACAATGAGACGATTATCGTACAAAAAATATTACAAAAAAAAGAAAATGAAAGACATTTATTAGTAAAAACAGAGAAATTTTTGTGCGATGATATTCTACTCTACAATGAGAGGATTATCATACAAAAAATATTACAAAAAAAAAAGAAAATGAAAGACATTTATTAGTAAAAACAGAGAAATTTTTGTGCGATGATATTCTACTCTACAATGAGACGATTATCGTACAAAAAATATTACAAAAAAAAGAAAATGAAAGACATTTATTAGTAAAAACAGAGAAATTTTTGTGCGATGATATTCTACTCTACAATGAGAGGATTATCATACAAAAAATATTACAAAAAAAAGAAAATGAAAGACATTTATTAGTAAAAACAGAGAAATATTTGTGCGATGATATTCTACTCTACAATGAGAGGATTATCATACAAAAAATATTACAAAAAAAAGAAAATGAAAGACATTTATTAGTAAAAACAGAGAAATTTTTGTGCGATGATATTCTACTCTACAATGAGAGGATTATCATACAACAAATATTACAAAAAAAAGAAAATGAAAGACATTTATTAGTAAAAACAGAGAAATTTTTGTGCGATGATATTCTACTCTACAATGAGAGGATTATCATACAACAAATATTACAAAAAAAAGAAAATGAAAGACATTTATTAGTAAAAACAGAGAAATTTTTGTGCGATGATATTCTACTCTACAATGAGACGATTATCGTACAAAAAATATTACAAAAAAAAGAAAATGAAAGACATTTATTAGTAAAAACAGAGAAATTTTTGTGCGATGATATTCTACTCTACAATGAGAGGATTATCATACAAAAAATATTACAAAAAAAAGAAAATGAAAGACATTTATTAGTAAAAACAGAGAAATTTTTGTGCGATGATATTCTACTCTACAATGAGACGATTATCGTACAAAAAATATTACAAAAAAAAGAAAATGAAAGACATTTATTAGTAAAAACAGAGAAATTTTTGTGCGATGATATTCTACTCTACAATGAGAGGATTATCATACAAAAAATATTACAAAAAAAAGAAAATGAAAGACATTTATTAGTAAAAACAGAGAAATTTTTGTGCGATGATATTCTACTCTACAATGAGACGATTATCGTACAAAAAATATTACAAAAAAAAGAAAATGAAAGACATTTATTAGTAAAAACAGAGAAATTTTTGTGCGATGATATTCTACTCTACAATGAGAGGATTATCATACAAAAAATATTACAAAAAAAAGAAAATGAAAGACATTTATTAGTAAAAACAGAGAAATTTTTGTGCGATGATATTCTACTCTACAATGAGACGATTATCGTACAAAAAATATTACAAAAAAAAGAAAATGAAAGACATTTATTAGTAAAAACAGAGAAATTTTTGTGCGATGATATTCTACTCTACAATGAGAGGATTATCATACAAAAAATATTACAAAAAAAAGAAAATGAAAGACATTTATTAGTAAAAACAGAGAAATATTTGTGCGATGATATTCTACTCTACAATGAGAGGATTATCATACAAAAAATATTACAAAAAAAAGAAAATGAAAGACATTTATTAGTAAAAACAGAGAAATTTTTGTGCGATGATATTCTACTCTACAATGAGAGGATTATCATACAACAAATATTACAAAAAAAAGAAAATGAAAGACATTTATTAGTAAAAACAGAGAAATTTTTGTGCGATGATATTCTACTCTACAATGAGAGGATTATCATACAACAAATATTACAAAAAAAAAGAAAATGAAAGACATTTATTAGTAAAAACAGAGAAATTTTTGTGCGATGATATTCTACTCTACAATGAGACGATTATCGTACAAAAAATATTACAAAAAAAAGAAAATGAAAGACATTTATTAGTAAAAACAGAGAAATTTTTGTGCGATGATATTCTACTCTACAATGAGAGGATTATCATACAAAAAATATTACAAAAAAAAGAAAATGAAAGACATTTATTAGTAAAAACAGAGAAATATTTGTGCGATGATATTCTACTCTACAATGAGAGGATTATCATACAAAAAATATTACAAAAAAAAGAAAATGAAAGACATTTATTAGTAAAAACAGAGAAATTTTTGTGCGATGATATTCTACTCTACAATGAGAGGATTATCATACAAAAAATATTACAAAAAAAAGAAAATGAAAGACATTTATTAGTAAAAACAGAGAAATTTTTGTGCGATGATATTCTACTCTACAATGAGAGGATTATCATACAAAAAATATTACAAAACAAAGAAAATGAAAGACATTTATTAGTAAAAACAGAGAAATTTTTGTGCGATGATATTCTACTCTACAATGAGAGGATAATCATACAAAAAATATTACAAAACAAAGAAAATGAAAGACATTTATTAGTAAAAACAGAGAAATTTTTGTGCGATGATATTCTACTCTACAATGAGAGGATAATCATACAAAAAATATTACAAAACAAAGAAAATGAAAGACATTTATTAGTAAAAACAGAGAAATTTTTGTGCGATGATATTCTACTCTACAATGAGAGGATTATCATACAAAAAATATTACAAAACAAAGAAAATGAAAGACATTTATTAGTAAAAACAGAGAAATTTTTGTGCGATGATATTCTACTCTACAATGAGAGGATTATCATACAACAAATATTACAAAAAAAAGAAAATGAAAGACATTTATTAGTAAAAACAGAGAAATTTTTGTGCGATGATATTCTACTCTACAATGAGAGGATAATCATACAAAAAATATTACAAAACAAAGAAAATGAAAGACATTTATTAGTAAAAACAGAGAAATTTTTGTGCGATGATATTCTACTCTACAATGAGAGGATTATCATACAAAAAATATTACAAAACAAAGAAAATGAAAGACATTTATTAGTAAAAACAGAGAAATTTTTGTGCGATGATATTCTACTCTACAATGAGAGGATAATCATACAAAAAATATTACAAAACAAAGAAAATGAAAGACATTTATTAGTAAAAACAGAGAAATTTTTGTGCGATGATATTCTACTCTACAATGAGAGGATAATCATACAAAAAATATTACAAAACAAAGAAAATGAAAGACATTTATTAGTAAAAACAGAGAAATTTTTGTGCGATGATATTCTACTCTACAATGAGAGGATTATCATACAAAAAATATTACAAAACAAAGAAAATGAAAGACATTTATTAGTAAAAACAGAGAAATTTTTGTGCGATGATATTCTACTCTACAATGAGAGGATAATCATACAAAAAATATTACAAAACAAAGAAAATGAAAGACATTTATTAGTAAAAACAGAGAAATTTTTGTGCGATGATATTCTACTCTACAATGAGAGGATAATCATACAAAAAATATTACAAAACAAAGAAAATGAAAGACATTTATTAGTAAAAACAGAGAAATTTTTGTGCGATGATATTCTACTCTACAATGAGAGGATTATCATACAAAAAATATTACAAAACAAAGAAAATGAAAGACATTTATTAGTAAAAACAGAGAAATTTTTGTGCGATGATATTCTACTCTACAATGAGAGGATAATCATACAAAAAATATTACAAAACAAAGAAAATGAAAGACATTTATTAGTAAAAACAGAGAAATTTTTGTGCGATGATATTCTACTCTACAATGAGAGGATAATCATACAAAAAATATTACAAAACAAAGAAAATGAAAGACATTTATTAGTAAAAACAGAGAAATTTTTGTGCGATGATATTCTACTCTACAATGAGAGGATTATCATACAAAAAATATTACAAAACAAAGAAAATGAAAGACATTTATTAGTAAAAACAGAGAAATTTTTGTGCGATGATATTCTACTCTACAATGAGAGGATAATCATACAAAAAATATTACAAAACAAAGAAAATGAAAGACATTTATTAGTAAAAACAGAGAAATTTTTGTGCGATGATATTCTACTCTACAATGAGAGGATAATCATACAAAAAATATTACAAAACAAAGAAAATGAAAGACATTTATTAGTAAAAACAGAGAAATTTTTGTGCGATGATATTCTACTCTACAATGAGAGGATTATCATACAAAAAATATTACAAAACAAAGAAAATGAAAGACATTTATTAGTAAAAACAGAGAAATTTTTGTGCGATGATATTCTACTCTACAATGAGAGGATAATCATACAAAAAATATTACAAAACAAAGAAAATGAAAGACATTTATTAGTAAAAACAGAGAAATTTTTGTGCGATGATATTCTACTCTACAATGAGAGGATAATCATACAAAAAATATTACAAAACAAAGAAAATGAAAGACATTTATTAGTAAAAACAGAGAAATTTTTGTGCGATGATATTCTACTCTACAATGAGAGGATTATCATACAAAAAATATTACAAAACAAAGAAAATGAAAGACATTTATTAGTAAAAACAGAGAAATTTTTGTGCGATGATATTCTACTCTACAATGAGAGGATAATCATACAAAAAATATTACAAAACAAAGAAAATGAAAGACATTTATTAGTAAAAACAGAGAAATTTTTGTGCGATGATATTCTACTCTACAATGAGAGGATAATCATACAAAAAATATTACAAAACAAAGAAAATGAAAGACATTTATTAGTAAAAACAGAGAAATTTTTGTGCGATGATATTCTACTCTACAATGAGAGGATAATCATACAAAAAATATTACAAAACAAAGAAAATGAAAGACATTTATTAGTAAAAACAGAGAAATTTTTGTGCGATGATATTCTACTCTACAATGAGAGGATTATCATACAAAAAATATTACAAAACAAAGAAAATGAAAGACATTTATTAGTAAAAACAGAGAAATTTTTGTGCGATGATATTCTACTCTACAATGAGAGGATTATCATACAAAAAATATTACAAAAAAAAGAAAATGAAAGACATTTATTAGTAAAAACAGAGAAATTTTTGTGCGATGATATTCTACTCTACAATGAGAGGATAATCATACAAAAAATATTACAAAACAAAGAAAATGAAAGACATTTATTAGTAAAAACAGAGAAATTTTTGTGCGATGATATTCTACTCTACAATGAGAGGATAATCATACAAAAAATATTACAAAACAAAGAAAATGAAAGACATTTATTAGTAAAAACAGAGAAATTTTTGTGCGATGATATTCTACTCTACAATGAGAGGATAATCATACAAAAAATATTACAAAAAAAAGAAAATGAAAGACATTTATTAGTAAAAACAGAGAAATTTTTGTGCGATGATATTCTACTCTACAATGAGAGGATTATCATACAACAAATATTACAAAACAAAGAAAATGAAAGACATTTATTAGTAAAAACAGAGAAATTTTTGTGCGATGATATTCTACTCTACAATGAGAGGATTATCATACAAAAAATATTACAAAACAAAGAAAATGAAAGACATTTATTAGTAAAAACAGAGAAATTTTTGTGCGATGATATTCTACTCTACAATGAGAGGATAATCATACAAAAAATATTACAAAACAAAGAAAATGAAAGACATTTATTAGTAAAAACAGAGAAATTTTTGTGCGATGATATTCTACTCTACAATGAGAGGATTATCATACAAAAAATATTACAAAACAAAGAAAATGAAAGACATTTATTAGTAAAAACAGAGAAATTTTTGTGCGATGATATTCTACTCTACAATGAGAGGATAATCATACAAAAAATATTACAAAACAAAGAAAATGAAAGACATTTATTAGTAAAAACAGAGAAATTTTTGTGCGATGATATTCTACTCTACAATGAGAGGATAATCATACAAAAAATATTACAAAAAAAAGAAAATGAAAGACATTTATTAGTAAAAACAGAGAAATTTTTGTGCGATGATATTCTACTCTACAATGAGAGGATTATCATACAACAAATATTACAAAACAAAGAAAATGAAAGACATTTATTAGTAAAAACAGAGAAATTTTTGTGCGATGATATTCTACTCTACAATGAGAGGATAATCATACAAAAAATATTACAAAACAAAGAAAATGAAAGACATTTATTAGTAAAAACAGAGAAATTTTTGTGCGATGATATTCTACTCTACAATGAGAGGATTATCATACAAAAAATATTACAAAAAAAAAAGAAAATGAAAGACATTTATTAGTAAAAACAGAGAAATTTTTGTGCGATGATATTCTACTCTACAATGAGAGGATAATCATACAAAAAATATTACAAAACAAAGAAAATGAAAGACATTTATTAGTAAAAACAGAGAAATTTTTGTGCGATGATATTCTACTCTACAATGAGAGGATTATCATACAAAAAATATTACAAAACAAAGAAAATGAAAGACATTTATTAGTAAAAACAGAGAAATTTTTGTGCGATGATATTCTACTCTACAATGAGAGGATAATCATACAAAAAATATTACAAAACAAAGAAAATGAAAGACATTTATTAGTAAAAACAGAGAAATTTTTGTGCGATGATATTCTACTCTACAATGAGAGGATTATCATACAAAAAATATTACAAAAAAAAAAGAAAATGAAAGACATTTATTAGTAAAAACAGAGAAATTTTTGTGCGATGATATTCTACTCTACAATGAGAGGATAATCATACAAAAAATATTACAAAACAAAGAAAATGAAAGACATTTATTAGTAAAAACAGAGAAATTTTTGTGCGATGATATTCTACTCTACAATGAGAGGATTATCATACAAAAAATATTACAAAACAAAGAAAATGAAAGACATTTATTAGTAAAAACAGAGAAATTTTTGTGCGATGATATTCTACTCTACAATGAGAGGATAATCATACAAAAAATATTACAAAACAAAGAAAATGAAAGACATTTATTAGTAAAAACAGAGAAATTTTTGTGCGATGATATTCTACTCTACAATGAGAGGATTATCATACAAAAAATATTACAAAAAAAAAAGAAAATGAAAGACATTTATTAGTAAAAACAGAGAAATTTTTGTGCGATGATATTCTACTCTACAATGAGAGGATAATCATACAAAAAATATTACAAAAAAAAAAGAAAATGAAAGACATTTATTAGTAAAAACAGAGAAATTTTTGTGCGATGATATTCTACTCTACAATGAGAGGATTATCATACAAAAAATATTACAAAAAAAAAAGAAAATGAAAGACATTTATTAGTAAAAACAGAGAAATTTTTGTGCGATGATATTCTACTCTACAATGAGAGGATAATCATACAAAAAATATTACAAAACAAAGAAAATGAAAGACATTTATTAGTAAAAACAGAGAAATTTTTGTGCGATGATATTCTACTCTACAATGAGAGGATTATCATACAAAAAATATTACAAAACAAAGAAAATGAAAGACATTTATTAGTAAAAACAGAGAAATTTTTGTGCGATGATATTCTACTCTACAATGAGAGGATAATCATACAAAAAATATTACAAAACAAAGAAAATGAAAGACATTTATTAGTAAAAACAGAGAAATTTTTGTGCGATGATATTCTACTCTACAATGAGAGGATTATCATACAAAAAATATTACAAAACAAAGAAAATGAAAGACATTTATTAGTAAAAACAGAGAAATTTTTGTGCGATGATATTCTACTCTACAATGAGAGGATTATCATACAAAAAATATTACAAAACAAAGAAAATGAAAGACATTTATTAGTAAAAACAGAGAAATTTTTGTGCGATGATATTCTACTCTACAATGAGAGGATAATCATACAAAAAATATTACAAAACAAAGAAAATGAAAGACATTTATTAGTAAAAACAGAGAAATTTTTGTGCGATGATATTCTACTCTACAATGAGAGGATTATCATACAAAAAATATTACAAAACAAAGAAAATGAAAGACATTTATTAGTAAAAACAGAGAAATTTTTGTGCGATGATATTCTACTCTACAATGAGAGGATAATCATACAAAAAATATTACAAAACAAAGAAAATGAAAGACATTTATTAGTAAAAACAGAGAAATTTTTGTGCGATGATATTCTACTCTACAATGAGAGGATTATCATACAAAAAATATTACAAAAAAAAGAAAATGAAAGACATTTATTAGTAAAAGCAGAGAAATTTTTGTGCGATGATATTCTACTCTACAATGAGAGGATTATCATACAAAAAATATTACAAAAAAAAGAAAATGAAAGACATTTATTAGTAAAAACAGAGAAATTTTTGTGCGATGATATTCTACTCTACAATGAGAGGATTATCATACAAAAAATATTACAAAAAAAAGAAAATGAAAGACATTTATTAGTAAAAACAGAGAAATTTTTGTGCGATGATATTCTACTCTACAATGAGAGGATTATCATACAAAAAATATTACAAAACAAAGAAAATGAAAGACATTTATTAGTAAAAACAGAGAAATTTTTGTGCGATGATATTCTACTCTACAATGAGAGGATTATCATACAAAAAATATTACAAAACAAAGAAAATGAAAGACATTTATTAGTAAAAACAGAGAAATTTTTGTGCGATGATATTCTACTCTACAATGAGAGGATAATCATACAAAAAATATTACAAAACAAAGAAAATGAAAGACATTTATTAGTAAAAACAGAGAAATTTTTGTGCGATGATATTCTACTCTACAATGAGAGGATTATCATACAAAAAATATTACAAAACAAAGAAAATGAAAGACATTTATTAGTAAAAACAGAGAAATTTTTGTGCGATGATATTCTACTCTACAATGAGAGGATAATCATACAAAAAATATTACAAAACAAAGAAAATGAAAGACATTTGTTAGTAAAAACAGAGAAATTTTTGTGCGATGATATTCTACTCTACAATGAGAGGATTATCATACAAAAAATATTACAAAACAAAGAAAATGAAAGACATTTATTAGTAAAAACAGAGAAATTTTTGTGCGATGATATTCTACTCTACAATGAGAGGATTATCATACAAAAAATATTACAAAACAAAGAAAATGAAAGACATTTATTAGTAAAAACAGAGAAATTTTTGTGCGATGATATTCTACTCTACAATGAGAGGATTATCATACAAAAAATATTACAAAACAAAGAAAATGAAAGACATTTATTAGTAAAAACAGAGAAATTTTTGTGCGATGATATTCTACTCTACAATGAGAGGATTATCATACAAAAAATATTACAAAACAAAGAAAATGAAAGACATTTATTAGTAAAAACAGAGAAATTTTTGTGCGATGATATTCTACTCTACAATGAGAGGATAATCATACAAAAAATATTACAAAACAAAGAAAATGAAAGACATTTATTAGTAAAAACAGAGAAATTTTTGTGCGATGATATTCTACTCTACAATGAGAGGATTATCATACAAAAAATATTACAAAACAAAGAAAATGAAAGACATTTATTAGTAAAAACAGAGAAATTTTTGTGCGATGATATTCTACTCTACAATGAGAGGATAATCATACAAAAAATATTACAAAACAAAGAAAATGAAAGACATTTATTAGTAAAAACAGAGAAATTTTTGTGCGATGATATTCTACTCTACAATGAGAGGATAATCATACAAAAAATATTACAAAACAAAGAAAATGAAAGACATTTATTAGTAAAAACAGAGAAATTTTTGTGCGATGATATTCTACTCTACAATGAGAGGATTATCATACAAAAAATATTACAAAACAAAGAAAATGAAAGACATTTATTAGTAAAAACAGAGAAATTTTTGTGCGATGATATTCTACTCTACAATGAGAGGATTATCATACAAAAAATATTACAAAACAAAGAAAATGAAAGACATTTATTAGTAAAAACAGAGAAATTTTTGTGCGATGATATTCTACTCTACAATGAGAGGATAATCATACAAAAAATATTACAAAACAAAGAAAATGAAAGACATTTATTAGTAAAAACAGAGAAATTTTTGTGCGATGATATTCTAGCAGTATCAGAATTTTTGTAGGAATTTTTGACACCCCTAACACGAAACTGCGAATACAATATAAAAATCTCGTAATTTCTCTGTTAAAAGTGGGTTATTTATTTTCTTTATGGATTATACTTCCAAAATAAACTATTACAGTTGTTTTAAAAGTAATAAAAATATTTTTATTTTTTTTTTAAAACAGTAATGAATTTTCCGAACTCAATATTTTTCAATTTTTAAACTCAATATTTTTAAATTTTTAAATTTTAAAAATCTATCAAAATTTTTCTATTGATTCTATTTTTACGATATTTTCAGGGTCAATGTGAAATTTTATGTTCTTTCCAATAAACCGAATATAATATTTTAGACAAACGTTTTTTTTAAATTCACGCCCCCCCATTTTCACGCCCCCCCATTTTCACGCCCCCCCATTTTGAAATGTCTATTAAAAAGTAAATAATTAATTTATGTTTAATAGGTTTATATATCACAAATTGAAGAGAAAAGGTCAATAAATAATATATTCAAATTTAAAACAAAAAAAAAAATCAGTTTTTTAGAAATTTACCTGTAAAGTCCGAAGTTTAAAACCTTATTTTATAAGAACACATTTTTTCTTTTTGTCTTTTTTTTTTTTTTTTTAATGAAACCTTGGTCCTTGCTCCTTTAATTGAAAAAAAAATTAGGGCTTGAATTACATTTTTCGAGGAGTTATAAGCTTAGAAAGATAGGGGGTCGAATAATTTACGCCTCTCATTTTGAAATGTCTATTAAAAAGTAAATAATTAATTTATGTTTAATAGGTTTATATATCACAAATTGAAGAGAAAAGGTCAATAAATAATATATTCAAATTTAAAACAAAAAAAAAAAATCAGTTTTTTAGAAATTTACCTGTAAAGTCCGAAGTTTAAAACCTTTTTAAAAAAAAAAAAACACATTGTTTTGTTTTGTTTTTTTTTTAAATAAAACCTTGGTCCTTACTCCTTTAATTGAAAAAAAAAATTAGGGCTTGAATTACATTTTTCGAGGAGTTATAAGCTTGGAAAGATGGGGTGGAATTATTCACTATTTTCACGAAATTTCTGACACTGCTAATGATATTCTACTCTACAATGAGAGGATAATCATACAAAAAATATTACAAAACAAAGAAAATGAAAGACATTTATTAGTAAAAACAGAGAAATTTTTGTGCGATGATATTCTACTCTACAATGAGAGGATAATCATACAAAAAATATTACAAAACAAAGAAAATGAAAGACATTTATTAGTAAAAACAGAGAAATTTTTGTGCGATGATATTCTACTCTACAATGAGAGGATAATCATACAAAAAATATTACAAAACAAAGAAAATGAAAGACATTTATTAGTAAAAACAGAGAAATTTTTGTGCGATGATATTCTACTCTACAATGAGAGGATAATCATACAAAAAATATTACAAAACAAAGAAAATGAAAGACATTTATTAGTAAAAACAGAGAAATTTTTGTGCGATGATATTCTACTCTACAATGAGAGGATAATCATACAAAAAATATTACAAAACAAAGAAAATGAAAGACATTTATTAGTAAAAACAGAGAAATTTTTGTGCGATGATATTCTACTCTACAATGAGAGGATAATCATACAAAAAATATTACAAAACAAAGAAAATGAAAGACATTTATTAGTAAAAACAGAGAAATTTTTGTGCGATGATATTCTACTCTACAATGAGAGGATTATCATACAAAAAATATTACAAAAAAAAGAAAATGAAAGACATTTATTAGTAAAAACAGAGAAATTTTTGTGCGATGATATTCTACTCTACAATGAGAGGATAATCATACAAAAAATATTACAAAACAAAGAAAATGAAAGACATTTATTAGTAAAAACAGAGAAAATTTTGTGCGATGATATTCTACTCTACAATGAGACGATTATCGTACAAAAAATATTACAAAAAAAAGAAAATGAAAGACATTTATTAGTAAAAACAGAGAAATTTTTGTGCGATGATATTCTACTCTACAATGAGAGGATAATCATACAAAAAATATTACAAAAAAAAGAAAATGAAAGACATTTATTAGTAAAAACAGAGAAATTTTTGTGCGATGATATTCTACTCTACAATGAGAGGATTATCATACAACAAATATTACAAAAAAAAGAAAATGAAAGACATTTATTAGTAAAAACAGAGAAATTTTTGTGCGATGATATTCTACTCTACAATGAGAGGATAATCATACAAAAAATATTACAAAAAAAAGAAAATGAAAGACATTTATTAGTAAAAACAGAGAAATTTTTGTGCGATGATATTCTACTCTACAATGAGAGGATAATCATACAAAAAATATTACAAAAAAAAGAAAATGAAAGACATTTATTAGTAAAAACAGAGAAATTTTTGTGCGATGATATTCTACTCTACAATGAGAGGATTATCATACAAAAAATATTACAAAAAAAAGAAAATGAAAGACATTTATTAGTAAAAACAGAGAAATTTTTGTGCGATGATATTCTACTCTACAATGAGAGGATAATCATACAAAAAATATTACAAAACAAAGAAAATGAAAGACATTTATTAGTAAAAACAGAGAAATTTTTGTGCGATGATATTCTACTCTACAATGAGACGATTATCGTACAAAAAATATTACAAAAAAAAGAAAATGAAAGACATTTATTAGTAAAAACAGAGAAATTTTTGTGCGATGATATTCTACTCTACAATGAGAGGATAATCATACAAAAAATATTACAAAACAAAGAAAATGAAAGACATTTATTAGTAAAAACAGAGAAATTTTTGTGCGATGATATTCTACTCTACAATGAGAGGATAATCATACAAAAAATATTACAAAACAAAGAAAATGAAAGACATTTATTAGTAAAAACAGAGAAATTTTTGTGCGATGATATTCTACTCTACAATGAGAGGATTATCATACAAAAAATATTACAAAAAAAAGAAAATGAAAGACATTTATTAGTAAAAACAGAGAAATTTTTGTGCGATGATATTCTACTCTACAATGAGAGGATAATCATACAAAAAATATTACAAAAAAAAGAAAATGAAAGACATTTATTAGTAAAAACAGAGAAATTTTTGTGCGATGATATTCTACTCTACAATGAGAGGATTATCATACAACAAATATTACAAAAAAAAGAAAATGAAAGACATTTATTAGTAAAAACAGAGAAATTTTTGTGCGATGATATTCTACTCTACAATGAGAGGATAATCATACAAAAAATATTACAAAAAAAAGAAAATGAAAGACATTTATTAGTAAAAACAGAGAAATTTTTGTGCGATGATATTCTACTCTACAATGAGAGGATAATCATACAAAAAATATTACAAAAAAAAGAAAATGAAAGACATTTATTAGTAAAAACAGAGAAATTTTTGTGCGATGATATTCTACTCTACAATGAGAGGATAATCATACAAAAAATATTACAAAAAAAAGAAAATGAAAGACATTTATTAGTAAAAACAGAGAAATTTTTGTGCGATGATATTCTACTCTACAATGAGAGGATAATCATACAAAAAATATTACAAAAAAAAGAAAATGAAAGACATTTATTAGTAAAAACAGAGAAATTTTTGTGCGATGATATTCTACTCTACAATGAGAGGATTATCATACAAAAAATATTACAAAAAAAAGAAAATGAAAGACATTTATTAGTAAAAACAGAGAAATTTTTGTGCGATGATATTCTACTCTACAATGAGAGGATAATCATACAAAAAATATTACAAAAAAAAGAAAATGAAAGACATTTATTAGTAAAAACAGAGAAATTTTTGTGCGATGATATTCTACTCTACAATGAGAGGATTATCATACAAAAAATATTACAAAAAAAAGAAAATGAAAGACATTTATTAGTAAAAACAGAGAAATTTTTGTGCGATGATATTCTACTCTACAATGAGAGGATAATCATACAAAAAATATTACAAAAAAAAGAAAATGAAAGACATTTATTAGTAAAAACAGAGAAATTTTTGTGCGATGATATTCTACTCAAGAATGAGAGGATAATCATACAAAAGATATTACAAAAAAAAGAAAATGAAAGACATTTATTAGTAAAAACAGAGAAATATTTGTGCGATGATATTCTACTCTACAATGAGAGGATAATCATACAAAAAATATTACAAAAAAAAGAAAATGAAAGACATTTATTAGTAAAAACAGAGAAATTTTTGTGCGATGATATTCTACTCTACAATGAGAGGATAATCATACAAAAGATATTACAAAAAAAAGAAAATGAAAGACATTTATTAGTAAAAACAGAGAAATATTTGTGCGATGATATTCTACTCTACAATGAGAGGATAATCATACAAAAAATATTACAAAAAAAAGAAAATGAAAGACATTTATTAGTAAAAACAGAGAAATTTTTGTGCGATGATATTCTACTCTACAATGAGAGGATAATCATACAAAAAATATTACAAAAAAAAGAAAATGAAAGACATTTATTAGTAAAAACAGAGAAATTTTTGTGCGATGATATTCTACTCTACAATGAGAGGATTATCATACAAAAAATATTACAAAAAAAAGAAAATGAAAGACATTTATTAGTAAAAACAGAGAAATTTTTGTGCGATGATATTCTACTCTACAATGAGAGGATAATCATACAAAAAATATTACAAAAAAAAGAAAATGAAAGACATTTATTAGTAAAAACAGAGAAATTTTTGTGCGATGATATTCTACTCTACAATGAGAGGATTATCATACAAAAAATATTACAAAAAAAAGAAAATGAAAGACATTTATTAGTAAAAACAGAGAAATATTTGTGCGATGATATTCTACTCTACAATGAGAGGATAATCATACAAAAAATATTACAAAAAAAAGAAAATGAAAGACATTTATTAGTAAAAACAGAGAAATTTTTGTGCGATGATATTCTACTCTACAATGAGAGGATAATCATACAAAAAATATTACAAAAAAAAGAAAATGAAAGACATTTATTAGTAAAAACAGAGAAATTTTTGTGCGATGATATTCTACTCAAGAATGAGAGGATAATCATACAAAAGATATTACAAAAAAAAGAAAATGAAAGACATTTATTAGTAAAAACAGAGAAATATTTGTGCGATGATATTCTACTCTACAATGAGAGGATAATCATACAAAAAATATTACAAAAAAAAGAAAATGAAAGACATTTATTAGTAAAAACAGAGAAATTTTTGTGCGATGATATTCTACTCAAGAATGAGAGGATAATCATACAAAAAATATTACAAAAAAAAGAAAATGAAAGACATTTATTAGTAAAAACAGAGAAATTTTTATGCGATGATATTCTACTCTACAATGAGAGGATTATCATACAAAAAATATTACAAAAAAAAGAAAATGAAAGACATTTATTAGTAAAAACAGAGAAATTTTTGTGCGATGATGTTCTACTCAAGAATGAGAGGATAATCATACAAAAAATATTACAAAAAAAAGAAAATGAAAGACATTTATTAGTAAAAACAGAGAAATTTTTGTGCGATGATATTCTACTCTACAATGAGAGGATTATCATACAACAAATATTACAAAAAAAAGAAAATGAAAGACATTTATTAGTAAAAACAGAGAAATTTTTGTGCGATGATATTCTACTCTACAATGAGAGGATTATCATACAAAAAATATTACAAAAAAAAGAAAATGAAAGACATTTATTAGTAAAAACAGAGAAATTTTTGTGCGATGATATTCTACTCTACAATGAGAGGATAATCATACAAAAAATATTACAAAAAAAAGAAAATGAAAGACATTTATTAGTAAAAACAGAGAAATTTTTGTGCGATGATATTCTACTCTACAATGAGAGGATAATCATACAAAAAATATTACAAAAAAAAGAAAATGAAAGACATTTATTAGTAAAAACAGAGAAATATTTGTGCGATGATATTCTACTCTACAATGAGAGGATAATCATACAAAAAATATTACAAAAAAAAGAAAATGAAAGACATTTATTAGTAAAAACAGAGAAATTTTTGTGCGATGATATTCTACTCAAGAATGAGAGGATAATCATACAAAAAATATTACAAAAAAAAGAAAATGAAAGACATTTATTAGTAAAAACAGAGAAATTTTTGTGCGATGATATTCTACTCTACAATGAGAGGATTATCATACAAAAAATATTACAAAAAAAAGAAAATGAAAGACATTTATTAGTAAAAACAGAGAAATTTTTGTGCGATGATGTTCTACTCAAGAATGAGAGGATAATCATACAAAAAATATTACAAAAAAAAGAAAATGAAAGACATTTATTAGTAAAAACAGAGAAATTTTTGTGCGATGATATTCTACTCTACAATGAGAGGATTATCATACAACAAATATTACAAAAAAAAGAAAATGAAAGACATTTATTAGTAAAAACAGAGAAATTTTTGTGCGATGATATTCTACTCTACAATGAGAGGATTATCATACAAAAAATATTACAAAAAAAAGAAAATGAAAGACATTTATTAGTAAAAACAGAGAAATTTTTGTGCGATGATATTCTACTCTACAATGAGAGGATTATCATACAAAAAATATTACAAAAAAAAGAAAATGAAAGACATTTATTAGTAAAAACAGAGAAATTTTTGTGCGATGATATTCTACTCTACAATGAGAGGATTATCATACAACAAATATTACAAAAAAAAGAAAATGAAAGACATTTATTAGTAAAAACAGAGAAATTTTTGTGCGATGATATTCTACTCTACAATGAGAGGATTATCATACAAAAAATATTACAAAAAAAAGAAAATGAAAGACATTTATTAGTAAAAACAGAGAAATTTTTGTGCGATGATATTCTACTCTACAATGAGAGGATAATCATACAAAAAATATTACAAAAAAAAGAAAATGAAAGACATTTATTAGTAAAAACAGAGAAATTTTTGTGCGATGATATTCTACTCTACAATGAGAGGATTATCATACAAAAGATATTACAAAAAAAAGAAAATGAAAGACATTTATTAGTAAAAACAGAGAAATTTTTGTGCGATGATATTCTACTCTACAATGAGAGGATAATCATACAAAAGATATTACAAAAAAAAGAAAATGAAAGACATTTATTAGTAAAAACAGAGAAATTTTTGTGCGATGATATTCTACTCTACAATGAGAGGATTATCATACAAAAAATATTACAAAAAAAAGAAAATGAAAGACATTTATTAGTAAAAACAGAGAAATTTTTGTGCGATGATATTCTACTCTACAATGAGAGGATAATCATACAAAAAATATTACAAAAAAAAGAAAATGAAAGACATTTATTAGTAAAAACAGAGAAATTTTTGTGCGATGATATTCTACTCAAGAATGAGAGGATAATCATACAAAAGATATTACAAAAAAAAGAAAATGAAAGACATTTATTAGTAAAAACAGAGAAATTTTTGTGCGATGATATTCTACTCAAGAATGAGAGGATAATCATACAAAAAATATTACAAAAAAAAGAAAATGAAAGACATTTATTAGTAAAAACAGAGAAATTTTTGTGCGATGATATTCTACTCTACAATGAGAGGATAATCATACAAAAAATATTACAAAAAAAAGAAAATGAAAGACATTTATTAGTAAAAACAGAGAAATTTTTGTGCGATGATATTCTACTCAAGAATGAGAGGATAATCATACAAAAGATATTACAAAAAAAAGAAAATGAAAGACATTTATTAGTAAAAACAGAGAAATTTTTGTGCGATGATATTCTACTCTACAATGAGAGGATAATCATACAAAAAATATTACAAAAAAAAGAAAATGAAAGACATTTATTAGTAAAAACAGAGAAATTTTTGTGCGATGATATTCTACTCTACAATGAGAGGATAATCATACAAAAAATATTACAAAAAAAAGAAAATGAAAGACATTTATTAGTAAAAACAGAGAAATTTTTGTGCGATGATATTCTACTCTACAATGAGAGGATAATCATACAAAAAATATTACAAAAAAAAGAAAATGAAAGACATTTATTAGTAAAAACAGAGAAATTTTTGTGCGATGATATTCTACTCTACAATGAGAGGATAATCATACAAAAAATATTACAAAAAAAAGAAAATGAAAGACATTTATTAGTAAAAACAGAGAAATTTTTGTGCGATGATATTCTACTCTACAATGAGAGGATAATCATACAAAAAATATTACAAAAAAAGAAAATGAAAGACATTTATTAGTAAAAACAGAGAAATTTTTGTGCGATGATATTCTACTCTACAATGAGAGGATAATCATACAAAAAATATTACAAAAAAAAGAAAATGAAAGACATTTATTAGTAAAAACAGAGAAATTTTTGTGCGATGATATTCTACTCTACAATGAGAGGATTATCATACAAAAAATATTACAAAAAAAAGAAAATGAAAGACATTTATTAGTAAAAACAGAGAAATTTTTGTGCGATGATATTCTACTCTACAATGAGAGGATAATCATACAAAAAATATTACAAAAAAAAGAAAATGAAAGACATTTATTAGTAAAAACAGAGAAATTTTTGTGCGATGATATTCTACTCAAGAATGAGAGGATAATCATACAAAAGATATTACAAAAAAAAGAAAATGAAAGACATTTATTAGTAAAAACAGAGAAATTTTTGTGCGATGATATTCTACTCAAGAATGAGAGGATAATCATACAAAAAATATTACAAAAAAAAGAAAATGAAAGACATTTATTAGTAAAAACAGAGAAATTTTTATGCGATGATATTCTACTCTACAATGAGAGGATTATCATACAAAAAATATTACAAAAAAAAGAAAATGAAAGACATTTATTAGTAAAAACAGAGAAATTTTTGTGCGATGATGTTCTACTCAAGAATGAGAGGATAATCATACAAAAAATATTACAAAAAAAAGAAAATGAAAGACATTTATTAGTAAAAACAGAGAAATTTTTGTGCGATGATATTCTACTCTACAATGAGAGGATTATCATACAACAAATATTACAAAAAAAAGAAAATGAAAGACATTTATTAGTAAAAACAGAGAAATTTTTGTGCGATGATATTCTACTCTACAATGAGAGGATTATCATACAAAAAATATTACAAAAAAAAGAAAATGAAAGACATTTATTAGTAAAAACAGAGAAATTTTTGTGCGATGATATTCTACTCTACAATGAGAGGATAATCATACAAAAAATATTACAAAAAAAAGAAAATGAAAGACATTTATTAGTAAAAACAGAGAAATTTTTGTGCGATGATATTCCTACTCTACAATGAGAGGATAATCATACAAAAAATATTACAAAAAAAGAAAATGAAAGACATTTATTAGTAAAAACAGAGAAATATTTGTGCGATGAT